>NW_009919586.1:146362-150623 GCF_000696875.1 Nestor notabilis
ATAAGAGAACTACTTTCGTGGAAAGCCAAACTCTGGATACAGTAATTTCTGCTTTGTTTATTTGAAAAGATGAATCTGCACACATTGACTCTGCACTGAGAAATTGAGTTCCTGAGATTTTAATATTATATAGAAATATATCATGAAGTAGGTTTCTCACTACTGGAAATGAATTTCACATAGGTAAAACTTCATACATAATAAAGTGGGTATTTCACCTGAGTGTTTATCAACGGTTAAAGGTGATCTCATGGGTCCTTTTTTTTTTTACAAATGAACTTTGGCCAATTTTTGTCTGCTATGAGGAAATAAAAACTCTCAAAAATTGGAGAGATTTTGTTACAGTTTTGTATTGTTTGCCTAAATAAGCTATTCAAAAATAAATCGGCACTACCACACACCATGTTTATCATTCTCAAAAATACCCATAGGTGTACCCATACAGATAGAAGTCACTTTAATAGCTTCATAGACATAATCCTGATGACTTAAAAAATAAGAAAAAAGGTATATTATGGTATCTGCCTTGCAGCCTGTATTTCCAGTGGACTTTAAAGGGCAGAAAAATCTTTTGATTCTTGAGCTTCATGTATAAAAAAGTCTGTCAGCTGAAAGAGGTATTTCTGCCTTGTACTTCTTTCACTGGATCTCATTAGAAGAGGTTAGAATCACTCTGGACCAAGAAAAGATCAAAGCTGGATGGTAAGAGATTGCTGCTGCAATGTTTATTCAATTGAAAAACACCTTTCCACCGATAGGAAAACATTCAACACCTAGTTCAGAACAGAATTTCTTGCTGGGTACAGTTTGTTGTTGTTTATTTATTTTCACATTACTAGAATTTGTTGGTTTTAAAAGAAGGGGGTTTTTTAATTATAAAGGGGTTTTTAATAATAAGTTTATAAAAAACTTATATGAGTCCATTCATTAAAAAAAAAAAGTTGTTTTTTTTTTTTCTTTTTATGAAAAGAGATTTCTTCTTGCATTGTTGACAAAAGGAACAAAGCCAGTTTCCAAGCACAAGCTGCCAACTCAACACCCAGCCAGAACTCATCAGAAGCAGGTAAGAATTTTGTACTGTTGAGATACTACATCTTTCTAATTAGAGATATCTCAAAAATGAACAGTATAAACAAACATGGCTCGTTAATTCAGAAGAATATATGGGACAGTCAAAAAAGTGCATTAAAAAAACCTTTCTTACAGATATCAAAAGTGAAACAAAATTGTTTAAAACTTTCTGGCAATGCACTAGACAGATGTTTTCAGAATTTTTCATTATTTATTCAAAAATTTGTATTGCCAATGTCTTTGGCCTGAACTCTGCTTGCAGTTTGGACACAAGATTTGTCACATGGACCTTAAAGAAAGCGCAATATTAGCTCCATGTTTGCTATGGAAGTAGGCTGTAAAGTTATTAGCTGCATGACGTACACGGAGATCTCACTGCAACCACTGGCTACTAGCGGTCCCTTAACACGAAATCCAAAATGCCAGGATCATCTTCTCTCTATCCCTAGCCCAATAAACATGTTAATATTGTATTTCACATTGAACATTGAAAAGGCTATGTTAAGAAAGAACAGCTCTGGAATACCCTATAAATAAGATGGAAGAAGGAGGCATAGGCTTATTCTACCAACTTGGACGTGAAAGATAAATTGACATCCTGTGTCTGTTATAAACATTAGCTATAAAGATAAAGTCTTCCTATATTGTGCAAATGTCAACTAAGTCCCCACTGAACTGGATCACCTTTTGCATTTCTGAGGTTGTAGAAGAAATTCCATAAGACCAAAATGAAAGGACAAACTTAATGTCACACAACAGTTCATTCAATCTGCCTGAGTTTTATTTTTTGAGGGTGTCTGAAAACAGTAATTTTATGCCCCTTTCATCCAGTTTAACTGAGGTAAAAAAAAATAATTATTAGCATCCTGAATTTAGACAATGTTTTCAATGAAGACATGTCAATTCATAGTACTGACTCAGTCAAAGCTGTTCCAGCTGCTGAATAACTAGAAGGCTTCTTTTTGTTTTGATATTCTAAGGAGTACGGTAAAACAAAATCCAGACATTTCAGCTATGATTTTAATTTGGCAGCCTTGTAGCTAAGAATTTTTAATTCTAGACGTATCACATTTGTTTCAGTCTAGAATATTAACTTCAGCATTTTATTGCCAAAGTTGAGTGGCTATTTTGGAAATACTCAGTTAGATCTGCTCAGCAGAAAAGTGTTAAACTCAGTTCAATTTATGCACAAAGCATCTCAGAAGTGCACTACAGCGAATATTACCAGTAGCACAAGTAGTCAGGAAAAAAAAACAAAAACAAAAAACATCAGGAAAAATCAACTACTAAGAAAGGACTTCAGTTTAATTGTTCTTTATTACTTATTTTCTATGTATTAGATACATAATCAAAAAAGCTTTTTAAAATTTGAGAAATTATTAGAATCTCTCTTAGATTTTGAGTCTCTCAGGTATTTACTAATGTCTAACTTCTAGCACCTCTGCTTTTAAGAAAACAATGATTTTTATCTTTTTTTAAAAAACAAAGTTTGTTAAATGTCATGTGTAATTTTACATGGCACTGCAAGATAACCATGGCTATACAGACCAAACCAAGAAGCTCACTATTTGGTATACAGTTATCAGAGCATTAATCATTTCAGCAGTGGTCCCATTTAACTATAGGTATCTTTACAGTTACAGGCATCTGCCCCTGAGCTGTACAGACTCTGCAGAGTCAACACAGGATAAGCTGCCACATCAAAGGGCCATTTAACAGAGCTGTTGTATTTTATTTGTTGGCTCTAGGATAAGATGAAGTAAGCCTTAGGAGTATCTAATGTCCCCCATCTGTTATGCAGCACATTTAAATCTGGTTTCATGAATTCCATCCTGAGTGTTCACTTCTCATGGTCATAAATTGGTATTTGTAGCAACCATTTTTACAAATCTCTTTCATCCACTGTTTAGTATATAAATATTCTGATATACCCAGCCATTTAGAACGAGATTAGGCTCCACTAGTGTATACATATACATCAGAAAAAAACCCACATACCCCTTCTCATCTGAAAAAGATGTCCTGAGCAAACATACCATTCTGTTTCTTCCCCACAGAGCTTCACTATTAACAGTTACTGCAAAGTTTTAAAATATTCATGACCTCACTCATGAAACATTAGAAATTCTGGTATTTTAGGAAATATTTGGATGTGACTTATGTACACAAGGTATGTGTCTGCTGTGTTAAATCTGAGAGTAGGAAAGCCTAAGTAAGGTGTTGAATTATCATGAGGCAGTTGAGCAAGCTGTGAGTAATATGCTGCTTTATCAGTTGGAAGCAGATGGACTTTCCTGAAAAGGGATGATAAATCTGTTAATGGAACTATTCACTAGGGTATACAGGTAGGAAATGTCCCATAATACTGTCTTTCTTAACTGTGCCTTCTAGACAATAGAGGAAAATCTCAGCAATCATGAATTTCTTTCTAAACTCCATCTTGTGTCAAACGTACACAGAATTGTCTTAATGAAGCTTCTGATGAGAAATTATGGGATTAGTGAAAATGTTTATATGCACAGAGAAGAAATAAACTGTTGGCAAAAGGTGCAATAATCTCCCACACTCACCTACCAAAATCCATTCTTCTACATCAAAAGAAAGCTAACAGTATGTATATGCAAACCTTAAACAACCCCACAAATGAACCCAGACAGTTGCTGCCAGGCAGCATTTACATTCAAACATGAAAAACTACATCTCTGGGCAAAGAAAAAAGGTGGTGAAATATGAAATGTTCAACTCCTTCCACACCAAGAGTTGCAGACACAACAACAGCTGTATTTACATCTACTGGAATTGAACTTCTTTATCCAAGAAGTTCCACTAAATCTATTTGCAGAGTTGCAGAATTTTTTTTTTCTTTTAAATTAAAGAGTAATTTTAAACCTTTACACCTCAGAAAGGAACTGATGATCGTAAAACCTCCATAGGGCAAAGGCATGACCTGAGGCCAGGGCCACCCTGCCCACCAACCCACCAGTGCTAACCCTGCCAGCCCCCACAGCAGCCCTATGGGGATGACAGCCAAGCACCAACCCAACATCAGCATGAATTTCAGCTCCCTTGTAGAGCGGAAGGCTGCCTGGGCCCAGGGGCAGGACGCTGGCACACTGTGATTGAAGTTCCTGTGACATCTCCTGTGGCTGGGGGACTATTCCCAGGCACCTGGAAAAAGGGGGGTAAAAGG
>NW_009919586.1:150654-205821 GCF_000696875.1 Nestor notabilis
AAGAGTTGTGTAAATGGCGTCTCTGGAAAGGGGAGGCAGCTGCTCCTGCATGCCCCAGGGACACCAGCAAACATGGCAGTACCAACACAACCACCACTGCCACCGTCACTTTAAACAATGAAACAAAATCAGCTAACAGGCCTTGGATCAACCCAGGTGCCGCCAGGGAAGCACATTTAGAAAAGAACAAAGAGCTTCAGGTGGTCCCCACAGGAGCAAGCGGACATGCCCTGAAGGACCTGCAGCCCTTGGAGAGCCCAGGCTGGAGTAGGTTCATCCTGAAGGACAGCAGTCAACAAGGCCCCAGGCAGGAGCAGGGCGCAGCGCAAGGACGACAGAGCTGCCATGGACTGACCACAATCCCGGTCCCTGTCCCCCTTTGCCACCACAGAACTGACTCAGCAGCAGCTTGGCTCCTCTGGTCCATGGAGCGGTGCCCTTTGTGGTTGCTCTTTGTGTGGATCAGGTTCAAAACTAACCCCCACAGGCTCCAGTCTCATATGATATGAAACGCCCAACAAATTGGCATGGAACTTTATCAGGATGCTTCTGCTACCCAGCAAAAGCAGTTCTGCATGGTCTGGCAGCCACAAGTTGCCCATTTCGGGTCTCAGTGCATAACGGGGACATAAGCACTTTTTCATATGAAAGCCTAGGACCAAATACATATAGTTATGTACCATTTGCAGGCTACAGAAACAAATATTTTAACACAAACCAGTGTAGGAATAGCCACTGATTTTGACTTTCAACTAAAATTTCTCATTGTTAAGAATGCAGCTTATTGCTCAGTGGTTTTCTGTGTTATTGTGAACAGCCACGTAGGCACCAGAGCTGAGGAGCAAAACCTGAGAGAAGCTCTTATTAAAAGGACATATTTCTGATCTACTATGTGGAACATAAGTAAGCAAGCTTTGGGATTATAACACACCTTCGTTCATGTCTGAAAAATTTGTTAACTCCTGTAGATTATTTCTGTGCAGCTGAAGTTAAAGATCTGTTATTAATTTTGTATTGAATCAAAATACAGAACTTCTGAATCTGAAAGTTCTCAGTGTCTCAGCCATTTCTTTCCCCTATCAATACCTTGAATTTTGTTTGAATGTTTATACAAACTAAAAATCTAAACAGTTTTTGGCTGGTGGAGAGAAGGGACAAGGAAGAAAAAAAAAAAAAAAAAAGAATGATATGTGGGAACATACCAACCCTGAAAAGAAACCTGAGTGTCAAGCCACATTCTGTCATTAAATTTGCAATTTAATCAACAAATCAGATTCCCAAAATTACAAAGTGTACTATATCATCTAAAACTAGATAGACATCCCTGGAAAAACAAGCCAATGGTTTTCCTATCACCATTTAACTCTTCTGCTCAGATAATACAGGCTTGGCTTTGCACAGGATTTATTTTATTCTGAGTATTGGAAAAAGCTTGCAACTGATTACTGCTGAGAGCAGTAGTTATCAATATTTGTTGTTGATATACATTTACTTGGTTGGGTTAATATGAGAAGAACACTATAAATAACTCCAAAAGTATATGAACTCAGTTGGTGATATATGAGATTAAGCTCTCATGAGATGGATCTGTGAAAGGAACAGAATGACCTATACCCTACAAAGGCAGAGAATCTGTTCAGACCAGAAGCTCTGTGGACTGCATTTAAGCTTTAACTTCTACAGGCAGTATCATAACAGGCACTTCTGGCTGATTCACTATAATCACTCCTGCGCTTGCAGTGCTGCTTTGGAATTCCATGATTTTATAGGTCATTATAGTAATGGAAGCGTTGTCATCCAGACAAATGTAAAGTACACATTTCCCTTGAGAACTGATAGCAACCGCAGTCTCATTTTCTAGCTGGGATAACCATGTTTTTTGCCTATACACATTTCCTTCTCTATTTCAATTTAAAATCAAAGACGGGTAGTATTGTTTCTATACATTCAAAATAGAAGTGATGTACTCAAACCTAATGATTTGTTTTTCCTGTTTTCACAGTGATGCTTCAGGAAGCAAAGAAAATGATGGAATTTTTGACAGATGATAGGAGTGGAGATGACTTAGACTTTTAAATATTTAAGAAAAAATAAGATGCCTCAGAGACTGGGGAGAGGATTCATATCTGCTTTCTACCCTATTACAGACAGAGGAGAAAGTATACTGAAAGCCCATTTCCCTGTTCACAGAAAGGTTAACCATACCAGACCAGTCTCAAAGTGATGTGAGCCAATACTGCCAGCAATACTAAAATTTTCAGGTACCTAGCCTGGTTCTGTTAAAAACCAAACCAAAACAAACATCTTCTAGGCAGGAATCAAATCTGAAGGTAAGAAGAGAAGTCCCTAGGTTAGACTGGCAGGAAGTGTTGGTTCTGATTTTGTTGGGTTTGATTTTGTTTATTATTGCCTTTCCCTGGAATATGCCCTACAAATTTTATTTAACATATTTTCTGCTTCTACAGGCACTTAAGCTCTTGTCAATGGCCTTCATTTCTTATACTGTCTGAGAGATCTTGTAATTGTGGCTTTTGACCTTTTATTGTAAATCATAAGTTACATGTAAGGTCTTCAGTGGTCCCCAGGAGCATACAAGCGAAATGTTTTGTGAACCTTCTGAATAAGACATTTACTGAATAATTTCAGTGTTGGGGAATAAGCCTTAAAAAAAGAGGTGTTGCCATTCCTATGGCACACAGTCACATTAGCTTCATATTTCTGCTGAAGTAATGCAATCCAAGACTTAATAACAATATTAAATTGCATAATTAATTTAGAGGCATTAAAGCACACCAAGATGTACTGAGACAATTAAGATCTTTAGCAACATTGCCTTATTACAGTCGCTGCCTCTGGAAGGCAACACAACATTAGCATACAATCAGCTCAGCCAAGGGATGTCACTGGGATAAGATTTTAAATTACTTAATAAAGACTTTACAAACAGAAATTCTGTGATCATCTTCATGGGGTTCATGAGTCAAGTAAGGTCCTGATTTATTACAGACTAACAATGAAATTACAGAAATTATATATCTTGCTGACATTACAGAAAATGAAACAAAAAGCTTAGCTATTTTTCTAAATACAGTGAGAGGAATAATGTCAAAACCAGAGTTAAAAACCCCAAAGGCTGAGCTCAGGTATCAGTCTTGCAGTAGTACAATGAAATGCCAATGTAGAATACTCAACAGAACTTATTGTGTTGGTTTTTTTTCTCAAACAAAATGGGTAACTTCTGAATTAACTGACTTCAGGAGGAATAACCACTCCAGTCTTACGAAAATGATAACTGCATCGATTCTGAAAAACACTGAACCTTTTCCTTCAGCAATATTCCAACGGCTCAGTTTCCCAGAAATGTAGGAAATAGTCTGAAGAGGGTTGTGGATGCCACGTAACTTAACTATTGTAATCTGATATGAATCATCCTTTGCAGCACCCTCTCTCCACGATCATAGGAAAAAGTTCAATGGCTAATTTAGATTAAACATCCAACATCTAGACAGGTAACTTTAGGCAAGTTGGATTCCACGTAAAATTCAGTCAAAAGTCTGAATAAAAACCTGTCCCTTTCCTTCTTATAAACCACTAATGCAGTCAAGATCTGAAGGTTTTCCGAGACAGCAAGTATCACCCACTCCACAGTCATCTGAAAATGGTCTGAAATCCACTGATAGCTAAACTAAACCTCTAAAGCTTATATTGAGTCTGCCAAAGCAACACAGCTTACTCAGCAACTCCTATATTTCTACCTGATTTGTTTTACTACTGTTTAGTTCACAGTATTTCTGAACAGAAATCTAAGCATTAAGAATATATGAGAAAACGAGTTTGACGTCATATACAGGAATAGTTAACATTTTATAATAGTTAACATTATAGTTAACATTTTCTATCGTAACACCCCCAACCTTTGTGGAACATATGTCAGTGGAGAAATCAGTTGGTTTTATGATTTAGAAATAAATTTTGGCTTTGCCATGAAGTCTAGCAAGGACAGAATATTGCTGAACTCAGCTCTGAAGCAGAGTGGAGAGCAAGGGGTTACTCTGCACATCTGCTCTAAATTGTCTCCTTGTTCCAAAGACAATGCATCCCTTAACCATGAGACTGTCCTTGTATTGACATTATCCTGAAAGCACAAAGCTATGATATCACCCATTCGGCACCACTCACGCCACCCTTCTTTCATAGTAGGGGTCTCAGTAGCCTGCAGACATATTCCCCTCCTCTGTACACCTTGGTTCAGTACACCTTGTGTCATCAGAGCTCAGCTCCAACAGGCAGTAAGGCCTGCTCACACCTCTTTCATGCTCTCCTATATTTTTAAATAGTGCTGCGAGCCAAGTAAATATATTGCTTAATGACAGGAACACCAGCTGCTTCTGCTCCAAAGGTTATCATATCCCTGTAGTTATTAATCTCTTTAAAAAAGAAACTGTCTGTATGTGCTTTTTTCTAGGAACTGGGTCATAATCTCGTTCTACATTAAGCCAAAGAAAGAAATCCAGTGTCATCCCCAATGAAGTGAAAAAAATATAAAAAAAGAAGCAACCATTCCTAATTGCTCAGTATCAGTCCTATTCTGGAAGAAAGCTTGTCAAAGCACTGATGAAACTGCTTCAGATATCATCTATTCATTTGAGTAGTACAGTTTTCTTATGGGAAGGTAATTTAACAGTTATATATCAGTTCAAACAACATGGTGGTTATACTTTAATAGATAGTCATTTTCAAGGACAGCCTTTTTACCTTGCAGCAGATAAATTTCATCTACAAAACTTTTTTCCCTACCATGTAACTTAAAACCAGTGAATTTTTCAAGGCCCCGCTATTAGTATAGTTTCACAGTAGAAGAATAGTTCTTTCTCAGCACAACAAGCAAAAGAAATAACTGGGAACATTTGAATAATCCTGCAAATTAAAAAAGCAAAATGAAATCATGAAAACTGTGCTGATGCCTCAAACACTGTTATGTATGCATTAGATGTAAAATGTCACCTATTTTAAAGCATGCCCCTCTAAAGTTTCTTATGTCTGGATAAATTGTATCTAGTAACTTTAATTTTCCAGCCACAGGAATATAAGATCAGCTACTTGGGAATTCTGTAACTGTATGTATGCCCAAAGATAAAAAAGGTCCAAAAGCCTTTTAGCAAATTTTTAATATCAAGAATAAAATACAGATGCATATTGAGTAATTAAACAACAACAAGAAAAGACATTTAAAGTCTACATTTTTACAATACCTCAACTGATGGTGTGGTTTTTTTTCGCCTGATCAGAGAAAAGTCTGAAACCTTTAAAAATTTTAATAATGAAAAATCTTACTTGCTATTACATAAAAGCTCTTTTACTTGTTTAAAAATCAACAAATAACAAATTCCTACCCCAGGTTGACACATCTTCTAATATTAACATTATAGCAAGGAAATTAAAAATGACAATTAGAATCTGGTCTAATTCCTCCTAATGCATTACCTGTAACTTCATCGATTTAATGTTTTTTCACTTCCCTCCAAAAAAAACAAGTTCCTCTTTACAAGAAGGTATTCTTACACCAATGCACTGTTAATCTCAACATTCTGAAGATTACTTGAAGTTCTTTTAGTGCCAAAGGAATTCAAAGAATCCAGCTAGATGCAGGCTTTTTGATCCAGGTTCTTCAAACAGAGCCCAAGAAGGTATTAAAAGTATTTCAGTTTTATATGCTTATTCAAATTGTAATTATTTTTTGAGCTTTCAGAGTTTTAGCTATAATCAAGTACCAATTAATGCAGAAAACCTGCATTTTGAAAAAAAAAAAAAAATCAATTTTGGACAATAGTGGTTCAAGTGAGATGTGGAGTTTATCATCTCCATACTTTTTTCTTATTTATTTTTTTAATGTGATATCTAAGCTTCCCCAAGTTTTATCTTTTGTTGGTGTTTTTCTTTTTTTTTTCCTGGCAAATAGGTATCTAGACAACAATCTTCATTATTTATGACAATAATCAATGACAAAAACCAGAAAGCTGGTATTTTACAAATAACTGTCAAGTCCACTTGATAGTTAGATAACAATAATTCAATTTAACTGACAGAAAGTTATGCTTTCTATTTTTAGGTTTCCTGTTATCACTGTGAACATACTAGGCTGATAGATATTTTGCAATCTTGAATATTAAACATCACATTTACTTGAAGTTAATACTCCATACCATGAAAGAAATTCAGTTGTGCTTGCTTCTCCTTCAGGGGTGCTTGAAAGCACAACTAGGCTATAAAAGGCCCCTAGTTATCTATTTGTAATACAGAACTACAGCCTAAGAATACCTACAAAAAGAGAAAAATCAACATACAGACAAAAGTCATGTAAAGCAAACGTTCATTTCCAATTTAAAATCAAAATACCTACACTTTCTTTTCCTTTCCCTCTGAGTCGCATTACTCCAAAAACATGTGAAATCATTTACTACAACTCAGGTGTTTCAGCTTTTCACATGCTGATGTGAAACGTGGCAGCCATCACAACAAACTACCCCACTACTCACATGCTTTAAGGTTGTGCACCACATTTGGTTTACACTGCATGTTTGCAGTTTTGAGTTATACAATGATCTGCATCTTTGGACTCTGTGGCAACACATATAACATGCAGATCACTTCACGTCCAAAGGGCACTTGGAGAGCACACTGCATCTATGAGGCCAGGAAGCCACTTCATCCTGAGAATAGCTCAGAAGTTCTTCCAGCATGTCTAGCTCAGCCGCGCCTCAAGAACCAGATGTTAGAAAATACCTTGCAAGAACTTGCTATTTGCATCCTGTGATTGCCATCCAAGAAGGAAAAAATGTGGAGAACTATCTGATGTGACAGAATAGCTGGCAATCCCTGCAGAGTTGTATCCTGATCAAATGATTTCCGAGTGTTTGAAGTAAGAGATTAATATTAACAGGTAACTAATGATGGACAGCATGTTGGCTAACAAAACCTAAACATATTTTAGCAAGGAAAATAGAGATTTATTTATGGTTTTTAATCTTGCCAATTAGTTACATATTTCTGCAATAACATAAACATCACTTGTTCGTTACTACAGCAAGATACATGTAGCTCAATTCTGTGACATAATGAACAGCTGAGGTGTTAAATGTGATGGCAGTAATTTATTTTTCTTGTTCTTTGTCACTGTTGTGTCTTATTTTACAAAATCAACAGGATTTTTTTTTCTTTTACTTGTGCATGGGGATACATACTTGTACCGTTCACAAGACCCCTTACCTGCTTTACAATCAGGTAATAAATGAATAGTGAAATGGACAGAGTAACAACATATTTTAAAAATTCAAGACAAGTTTTTTCAGCTATCAGAAATAATACCTACAAATGTGTAGATATATTTAAAGAGGCGATTCTTAAACTATACTCTCTTCAGCTTGTTTTTGCATACTTTGTAAGATTTCTGAAGCCTCCTACAAGTATGTATTTCTAGGGAACTGCTTCTGAATTCTACAGTTTATAGATTAAAAATATGCAGTTCGAATAAAATTACTTTAAATTCATTAACTTTAAGAACTTCATTCATTCATGTTCTTGACAGGAACATCTACTACAAAAAGGAAAGGTTATAGTAAGCAAATATCCCAGAGAGTAACGACCAAATTATTGTCTACTCTGTGTGGAAATTGGTGCATTTTCTATTTTTTGCCAATTGAGCTTCAAACCTGGATAAATTAAACCAAACTGAAGATCTGTAGGAGACCGCTCTGTAGTCCCAAACTGGAAAACTGGATCTTACTGCTATTCTAGTTTTAATCTCTGTTCTGCTTCTTTTGTCTCTGTAACTTGTCTGAACATCATCAAGTGAGAGACAGTAATCACAGAGACACTAAGCACGGTGCATCATCTATCCAGGAAAGCATCCCTGGTTAGCTACTTTTACCTGGTATCTGCCTGGTATTTAGCTCTAGCAGATCCAGACTAAAGGAAGGTCATTGCCTCAGATGCTAGTAGAGATGAATGGAGAAACTGACACCAGCAGTTAAGAAAAGAAAAAAGAGGAGAGGGCAGGGGAGCAGAGCAGAGTGGAGAGGTGTCCTGAGCACACTTTGCTTTGTGTAATTTGTCTTCTTGTAAGTTTCCAGATATACACACAGAGCTCAGAGTAAGAGACAGTCCATAACCCATGCACTCTCCTTGAACTAGCTTTCCCATCAGTATTTTACTCCTCATCTCTAAAACAATCAGATTTCCCTTTGAATTGTCACTTCAAAGTAATCAAATTTTTAGATCTGAAAAAGTTTTCTTATTATATACTTAAACTAATAAAAAGTAGCATATAGGATGGTTTACAAAGTATTTTCCTATAAAGAACATCAATTTCTTTGGAGTCTTTCCCATACCCAGCATCCCTAGATGATCATAAACCCTGGCAGCTTAAAGACTGTATCTATGTATTTATCAAATCTTGCTCTAGCTCTTACAAGATAAGATGAAAGGATATGGAAGGATAGAGTTACTAACCAGGCTCAAGCGTTATGGCAGTCTAAAATGCAGAGCCCGTTACTCGATTGCTGGGGGGGTGGGGAGTTAATAGAATTGTGAGTGGGTTTTTTTGTTGTTATGGTTTCGTTTTTTGGGGCCCTCCCTCTCTACCCCCCCCTTTTTTTTTCCCCTAAAATAGGATAAGATGACATAGAACAATGTTAAATAAAGGACAGTGTTTTCTAAACAGGCAGTTGAAGTGGTACAGTAGCTGTATAAACAAAAGGAATATTATAAAATGCACCAGAGGGAAAAAAACATCTCTAATTTTTGTACAAGAGTCAACACAAAACATAGGTGACTTCTACACAGATTGTAATTGATGTCAAAACCTGGCTTTTATTCTCAAAAGAGCCACCACCCCAGAAAAAAAAAACAAAACAAACTAACGCTTCCCCACCTCATACACATCAAATATGCAAAGGACACTTGGGGGAAAAAAATAGCAAACAGCAGTCTGAATCTCACTATAGCAAATTTCATGCTACATTTGAAAAAATAAACTAATTTATAATATAGTAATACAAATGCAATAATGAAGCCTGCATTTTCTTTCATCCTTTCCTTGCCATTTCCGTAAACACACTTTCAATTTTCGAACTTTCTTCAGCTGTAACATTTTTTTGTAGGTGCCTCTAACATCCTTCAGCCTTTAAAATCTCCTTTTCACTTTTGTACCATTCCTCTCAGTCTCTCCCTGTTACCAAGTAGTTCCTTGTTCCTTTTTCTTCTTTCCACCAGATCTCATTTCTTTGAGCCATATCTCTTTTTTTAGCCATTTCTTGGTACTCTTGATCTTTCGTCAGCCAAAAGTAGTATGTGAACTCCTGCATCATTGCCATAGTAGTTTGGAAGTTTTTTTCTTGATTTATACTTCTAAACTTTTGTATTCCAAATGGGACCAAACAGCAATCGCAAAACCAAACATAGAGCTTTCACCTCCAGAGAGCTTCTACTGCCCTCAGAAGGCCAAGAGGTGGCCTCTAACTCAGTTAGGACATGGGGACCCACCACCAACCATCCTGTCCAAGGGCGCGATCCTGGAGCAGAGCCTTCATTTGCCTTCCAGTACAAAGGACACTTAAAATTTGGACCCATTTCAAAAAGATGCCCTAACAGTGTCACACATAGAGAGATAAGGAAATGCATTACCTCTGCTCTAATTCACTTCTCCAGTTTATAGGTTGGAGATATTTATCTCTGCATATGTCCCTTAAAACTATGGTAAGGATGGCATGAATCTGGTGATGATTGTTAATTGTGAACTACAATTATGAAAGCCTGTGAAGAAAAACCCTGGGAATCAGTGTTGACATAAGCACAGGAAGGAAAAAGGCAAGTTCAAGAATTGTGAAATTTATTCAAGGATACTTAGACGTTAATAATATTTTATAATATAGCACTTGAATAGAAAACTAGATATGCTATTTGCTTTCAGTCTGGCTTGGAAAATTAATAATGAGGACAAAGGGATATAATCTTAGTTACAGGAAATATATTTGCTTCCTCAGATGATAACATGATAAATCTTGACAAGATTTTTCACTTTCCAAGAATTCTCATGCATTCACAGAAAAACTGAAATTGAGGAATTAGCATATCTTGGCTGAAAGGCTCTTCAGCAAGAGCAAAACACTGAAGTAGATCAGAAAGAACTACTACGTGTCATTGAGATGCCTGAAGAGATTTCTTTCCAAAGGAAGTTTAAAAAAAATCAAATGAGTTGGTCTGAAAACAACGTTACTGAAGAATCAGAAACCAGAAGAAAGCTCTGAAAAAGCCAACCACCTGACAGCTTTTCTGAGACTCCTCTGACATTTCTTGTTTCAGACCACAGATTTATACAGTTACGCCACTGGGTAAGTATTTCCATTTTTATTCACAAACATGAAAACAAAATAAATCTAAACCTCATAGCTGTAGACAAATATCAATCCAATACATAAAAAGATAACATCACATCCCTTTTTTATTTTCTCATTTTCAAAGCCAGCTCCATGATTTTGGGGGCCTGCTTCATTATTCTTATTAGAGCCAGCCAATTTGGTAAATTTAAGCTAACACACCGTAACGAGCTCACAGAAAGAAAATCATCTGTGAAAGGAAAACCGTGAAGCCTGACTTGGATAGAAGAAGAATCTGCTTCTAAATAAACAGAAAATGTAGAGAAGAGTACCTCACATCCCATCCTGAAGGTCATGCTTGCTGGTAGGAACAATGCTTACATGGACAGCAAGGCAACATCTATAGTAACTGCTAATGACTGCAGGGAAGTTAAGAAAATAAAACATACACAAACCTCGAAAAATATGTTAAACCTACTCAGTTTTTTTCTAGCTATTGCCAACCTTCAGGACGGCAGCACTGCTGGCAAACAAAAATACAAGAAAATAATATTTTACTGTAAACAGATTAAGATTAAAAACATAATTGTTCATGCAATTTTAGCATTACTTCCATAGAGAGATGAAATTAGAGCTAGGAGCTTCACACTGGTAGAAAGATGACTAAGTTTTGGTAACTATCACACAGAACATCTAAAGAAGAATCTACTGCCTACATGCATTTCTTTCATATTTTACTCAAGACTTAGGAGCTCTGAACAGTTCAGGTAGCATAAATGGAGTACACTCCATGTTTTAATGGGTGTGAAATAAAACTCATCAACAGAGGCCAGAATAAACTTTCTGACAATGTTCTTCTGAAAGACCTTTTAGCATCTGAACTAGATCAGTGTCAGTACTCTCACCACCAATCTTGTGCATCTTCTTCTATTACAATCTATTACATAAATTAAACCCAAAACTTTCCCCAGTCATATCTAGTGCAAGGAGCAAGGCAAATCCTGTGCAAAAATGCTTATAATTCACATTTATCTCCATTATTAGTTCCAGAAGAAAATCAACATTCAAATTCTGGAATTTCAAAGTAAATGTAAATTAAGACGCTTCAAGCATATAAATGCATGTCAGAAATTCTGACACAAACAAACCCACTTCCAATACCAGTGATTGATTTTATTTTTTTTCATTTAAAGCAGATTAAAGGCACTTAACCAGGAGATATCAGTGATATGACAGATTTCTATTGAAAACTTACATGATGTAGTGACCACTTGATAGTAGTTGATACTATTGCTGATTGGTTTTGATGAAAATGATTTTTAATTCCTACCATCATCTTTTCAATCCTTTTCAAATATTACAGAAAAAAGATCTATTCCTCCTGTGCCTGACTGGTTTATATTAAAAACTTTTTTGTTCCACAGCATGGTGCACATCAAGGAGCATGTTAGGAAAATACCATATTCTCTCTTTACAGAGTTTAGAAAGGTGAAATCCCTGCTCCTTTACAGACTCTGGAAAAGTGCACCATTTGGTCTCTTAATTCAGCTCTCCAGAATGGAGAACGTGACTACAAGTAGCAGCTTCTCCATTCTTCACAGAGGAACAGTACCAAGTGATCTTTGCAGGAAGAAAGCGTGACTGTAACTTTTTTGAAGTGGGATCAGCAGGTAAATGCCACCTACAACACAGCAAAGCATTGAAATGAACCTAAGAAATACACGGCACTGACACAGCTTGCCTAAGCACTCAAGCTTTACTGCATTGCACAGCCATTAACTATTTTTCTCTTTAACATTTCATGCAGTACTCTATCTTGGCTCTCTCAGAGCTACATGTCTGATGTTGACTTTTGCTAAGCAATCAACTCCACGAATTGTGAAATGCTCATTTCTGGACTAGAAATATCTTAGGCTAGTAGGTTTAACCTTCTGCTTTCACTTCTGTGTTTCTCTTTGCTCCTACACGCCAGCTGTACTGTTCTGAGGTACTGTGATGTATAGAATGATAAAGGTGGTAGAAACTCCCTAGCATATGGGTTGATAAATTTGAACAGAAACAAACAAAAGAGTTTTGCCTCTTCCTGGTGCAGATTATACCTGTATTTCTGACTGATCCTGTAAGGCACAGACCAGTTCTTAATGACTATGAAAGTACAGCCTGAGGTGCTGAAGTTAGAAATATCTCTATTTAATAATGCATTTTTTCTCTTTTTATAAAAGTAAGTGATAATGGCTGATATCTAAGGTATTAACATTTTTATGACCACTGCAAAGCTTTGAAGGGTATCATTCACTTCCACTTTTAGCTGTATGTGCTTTCCTACTAAATGGCAGCAGCAGAATTATTCACAATGTGAAGGTTACATCTTTGTATCAGAAGAAATGTACTCACAGCCTTTAACCAGTTTTTAATGTCACATTCTATCCTAGACCAAACTGCAAAACACTTCTGAACGATGCTTTAAATCTTGTAACTTATTTTGCTTTTGTCAAATGCAGGTATATAACCAGTAAGCAATCTCTCTGGGTGCGTTCAGAAAGATTTAAACTATCATTTATGATACAAAACATTAGATAATCTTTCAGCAATCTCCGTTCTTGCTTTTTCTACCTTTCTCAAGGAAAAAAAAAAAAAAAAAAAAAAAAAGAATCAGTTTTCCAATCTGTTTTACCACATAACTGCACAAACAGTCTTGTGGTAACACAGGAACGTGCAACAGGCAGAAAATACCAGACTCCAGCATAGCTGGATATCTGTACTGTGAAACCCAAGATTAATACTTCTTTGAAGTTGTTGGTGCTGCCGAGACCGCAGCATACCCTTGCCTTCACATGATGTTACTGGAGACGAATTATTCAGAGTTCTTAAAGTTCACCATCTATCTTTGCAGAAGCTGAGACCACACAATTAGGAAACAATGCAGAACCTGCTTCCTCTTAAGATCTATCCCTTGTTTACTGTAGAAGCAATGTTAGTAGTGGCACAGTTATTAACTGCTGTTAATAATTCATACTGACAGCACAGAACCACCAGTGATGATGAACCACCATTCATCCAAAAGATGGAAATGGCTAGGAAATAGTTAGTGATTGCCTTATCATTGTTCATGATTAAATACAGAAAGAAGCCCAATTAAAACCCTTAAATTCCTGGGTGAGTTGGAAGTAACATCAGTTGGAAGAGATCTCTATGCTAATAAACTGTAGATATATTTCACTGGCATTATTGAACACCTGATCTTATATGGGCTTCACCGGGAGAATTTCCATGAAAAGCCTGATGGATAAGTTTTATAATTGGGAAAATAATTTGTGCACAATTATTTCTGGATGAATCTAATGTAAAGCAACTTTTCCTTTCATAACAAGAAAGAAGCCATTTTTTCTTTTTTTTTAAAGACAACTTTATGCCTTTGCCACAATGAAACAGATTTTTTGAGCTAAATTGTGAAGCACTATGTTTGATACAGTGTCATTTGGAAATTCATAGTATCTGAAGATGATTGCGATCATTAATTCTAAAAATTTACCCAGGATATTTCTCAAATGTCTAGTGATTCCGTTTTTTCTTGTATTAGGTTGAACACTTGAACCACCTTTAGGTGACGTTAAATGCCAGTCTTGCCCCTGTTGACTTGTAACTGCTGATTCAAACGTTGAATGCCATATACATGCACAAAGTAAAGAAACAGCCATTTTGAGAAGAATTTTAAAAGCTTTTCTTTGAGTTTCATTCACATAATGACAGGTCAGCATGATAGCTGAAAGGGGATAAAAAACCCCACGTACTCTGAAACTAACCTAACAGGATTATCCTGCACATGTTACGCACACCAAGACTTATGACAGATTGTTACATTATAAGCTTTTACTGCCATGAGATTGGACTGCATGCATCACTCGCAAGTGAAAGAATATTGCAGGAATTATGAGAATCACATCGAAATGTACACTGAAGTGTTTACATCACCTTAAATTCCATGGCTATTTTCTTTGCCTGTGCTTCATCATTTTACAAAGAATGAAAGGTAACAAAGTTACAACAGCAGTAATACTGTACTACGTACTTTTTTCCCCAATAAGCAGAAATCTCCCAAGACTTGCCTTAATGGCTGGTAGGGAAACTTCTAGTTCATATTTTTACTCTTTAGACTTGAAACTACCATAACTGTTACATCAGCCAGAATAAATCAGAGAAAGACACAGTCTTGGTGTAAGAGCTGAACTGGTTCTTGGCAGCTTCTGAGCATAACTATGAATGGAAAGTACTTACGTATGTCCCCTCAGCGTTCCAACAAATTTCATATATGCCACTGGATTAAGCTTTAAAAACCATCAATCACATGGCTTGTGTAATATTATCACAAGCAGCACAGTTGCTGAAGTTTTTCAGATCTATCAAATTGTACTAGATACAACTATTTGCTAATGCAGGATTACCTTCAGAATAGCATATTTAATAGCATACATTACCTAAGAAATAGAATGCATTCAAAATACATCTTTTTAATAACAGGTTTGAAAAACTGCAGTTCAGTAAGTTCCTTTTGTTCTACTGAAGTTTATTTTACAAAAACCTAATTAAAATTCAATTATTATTGTTGTATCCAACGCTTATCTTAACTCCTTTTTGCTAAAACTGTGACATATCCATTATAGATATAACACACATGTATACTTTATAATGATGTGTTGGTAAGAAGCATGTCAGCTTATAGCAACTTTTTGTAATGAGAAAACTATTCATTCTCATTTCCAGTGCATTTAAAAAAAAACAGTATAAATGAAAATCTAACAAGATTCCAATTCACTTCTGTTTGTTTGTGCAAAATGAAACATATTAAGTTGCAAATTCAGTAAATTAGCACGGATCATTAAAAACAATCTGCTAAATTCCTCAAATCCAAAAGCCAAAAAGCCATTAAAAACAACTACTTAGCACTTCAACTGAATTGAAATTTGGGCATTCTGAGTTGGTGGCAACTTCTACCTTGGCAAGACTACGCAACTGAAATGTATATTCAAAACAAAAAAAAGGGTACCAAGAACCGTCTGGGTATTAGGTAGAGAACATTTAGTCACATGCTCCATCCTGGCAAAATCCTCTGAGCCCTTTGCTGGAGCAAAGCACACATTCTAATCAACAAAATATAATCTTATCCATTAAACATTCATGTGCCAGCCATGCTTAGTGAAAAATCTCTGACTACAGCTATGTTATTGAAATTTAAGTTGTGCCATGTATCATTTCAATTAGATAAGGATTTGGAAATCAGCTAAGCCTTTTTTTCTTTTTTCAGTCTGACTTGTTATACGCTGGCTGTGCCAACAGTGTGGATAATGGGAGAGCAATTCTCCATAAGGAAAAAAAACAAAACAAACCCATACTGAATAGTTTCCAGTTTCTATTTGCTGGCAGAAGGATGTGGCAACTGAGTGCTCTAACCAAGTGGTGATGACAGAGAATAACTCCTTAAAACTACAGACAACGGAATTCTCATGTCTAATAGAAATGGAAGGCTTAGTTTGAAAACACCTCATTATTTAGACATTTCTGTATGCATATTTACTAACTCTATTCTTCACATTTATCTCTGACTTTCCATGTAGTGGTTGTTATGCTTCAAGCTCTTAATGCTGCTCTAGTATTTCTTCATGTGTAATTGTACT
This sequence comes from Nestor notabilis, assembly GCF_000696875.1. Taxonomy (NCBI): domain Eukaryota; kingdom Metazoa; phylum Chordata; class Aves; order Psittaciformes; family Psittacidae; genus Nestor; species Nestor notabilis. The sequence goes on from NW_009919586.1 coordinate 166,700, forward strand.
GCAGGGTTACATATCTCTGACAATGTGCAAATTCCTATTAATGATGAGAACACTCCAAGACATGAAGAATTTCCCAATAGTAATCTCTGTAAAAAGAAAACCCGGCAAAAGAGAACCAAAATTCACTGCCATTCAAAATCCTCCCTAGAACCAATTTTCCATTTTCTTAAAGCTGGGGAAAAAAACAAAGCTGTAAGAGCAAGTAAGATTCCAAAGCTTCATTCCCCATTGTATAGTCATTGTATACTCACACCTAACAGCTATATATGACAAGTTAATACTCTTACATATATTAAAAAAACATCTTCACTCAGAAGGCAAAAAGACAGAATATAAATTCATATGACTTGTTTTGATGTTGATATCCTCTCCCAAACTCCTAAATGAGGCATCTGACCAATTACCCCTGAGCTAGTCACTAGTCCCCCTGCATCGCCCTGCATCCCCCCTGATCTTTTTTGGTTGTCCAAGAGATAAAATAGACAAGGTAGGAAGAGCTGTGAGTTGGGGAACAGCTTCAAGTGACAATTATATATTTGAAAATACTTCAGAAACATAGAAAAAAATCTGTGGGATTACTCCCTTTACAGGATGCACACTGTGCTTTCTCCACACCTCTGGACTGAAGTATTTCTTTGAAATGACAGGTCTTTCTATCTTCCTGAACTTTAGAAGGACTGAAGCAGAGAATTCGTGTATTCTACATCTTTTATACACATATATATATATATGTAGACACACATATATATGCACACACAGGATGTAAAGATAGCTTAAAAGTTAAAGTATAAATCAGATGTCACCATCTGTCATCTTTAATATCTGCATTCTTCTTCCAAAACAGAGTAATCTGCTCAAGACTGACAGGTGATCTTCCCTTATGGTATGACTTAAGTATACTTCACCCCCTCCTCTTTTCTCTTATTTTCACTTGATTTAGCTTTTTTAACATTGCCCAGAAAGTGCACTCTAATAAAACTCAGCTAACTTGTGTTTCATGTTCAGCCCAGATTTTAGCAAAGCCAGCAGGAGCTGTCACAATGAGCCAGCAGGGTAAAGGGACTGCTGAGGAAGAACCAACAGATGAGGATCCCCGAGATGCCAGACAAGTCCCCACTTCTCCTGCTGTCACACAAGAGCAAATTAATCATGGGGTGAGCTAGTACAAATTTTTTTTTAATCTCTTTACATTAGTATCACCTCACTGTCACACTCACTGCTGACTACAATGAATTAACATGAAAGGCTTTGCAGTACATATTGTATACTTACACCTAAGAGCTAGATATGACAAGTTAATACTCTTAAATATTAAAAAAAAAAAAAAATCTTCACTCAGAAGGGAAAAAGACAGAATACGAATTCATATGAACTTCAGAGAAGTCACTGAGTTTACATCATCTTAGAGTTCAAAAGGAAGAGTTTGGAGTCCTACCTGGGATCTTTTCAAGACTGAAATTCGCCCTGGTTAATGTCAGACCAGTGCAAATACTGAGGAAGGCCATTGAATAAATATATATGCCTATATATATATACACACACACACCAATGTTAACAGACTGGAACCTATTTCAGGATCTTCCCTTACTGGCTATAAAGACACAGATGAAAATACTAATAGGTTTTCAACATAAGTTAAGAGGGTTTTGGTAACATCATTTAGTGTGTCGTATCTAAATGTCACCTTTAGTTCACATAAATGTCACCTCATTAGTTCATATAAATACTTTTTGTGAAATTTCAGCTGCCTTAAAATTTCAGAAAGGTCAGAACTGATAAACAGAAGCCCTTATACTCTGTCTGCCCCTGTTTACAGTTATTCTGCAAAAATACCAGATAGAGAATTTTGTCTTTGGCCTTTAATATAAGATGCCTCTGAGACAACGTTTTACCCAGACATGTGTTCCAGTCAGTCCTCAGTGATGAGATACACATTATTCCAACCAAAACTTAGAAAAATAAAAAACACTAAGTGATTTCACACTCCTTATTCGCTTTCCTACTTACTCAGTATCGTTACTAGAAAAAATAAATGTCACTATAACTTCTGCATAGATCCTTCAAGTACTTTGACTTCTTTCCTCTCCAAATTTTTTTCCAGCATTTTTTCCAAATAAAGCAAAATTTAGATCATAGAAGCAAGTGATCTGCTGAATTTGATCTGCCTTGTCAACTCCTCTTATTTACATTTAATACATTTAAACACTGCAGTATTTACTGTTTTGCACTTCAAATCCGTAGCCTGAAAATAATCCCAGAGGGTGCAGTTGTATCCCAGCATCCTTAGCAAACACTGATAAACAGGCCATGAAGCATGGCAACAAATATTTCTAATCCTATGTATACTATATAAAAATTCTCATAAAAGGTTTTATAGTCTCTAATCCTGCATATATCAAAACTTAGATAAGAGGTTTTGTTGTCTCCAAATAGATATAGATGCCTCAAGACTGATTAAAATTTTTCTCTTACAAGGCTTGAAACAATTGCTCCCATAATTGGTTTTCAGATGGAATAAATCAAAAATTTCAAATCAAAGCCAATGGATAAAGGGAATAAAATCATATTTAAGATTTCAAAGTGTCACATAATTGTTTGCTTGTTTCCAGACTGTACTCTGAAGTCACAGAAATAAAGACTGGGAATCATACAGGTTTTTAAAATTAGCTTCTGAATATTTCTAAAATGGAAGGCTTCATAATGGGACATTCTTAATATTAATTTGAAATGAATACATCAATTAAAAAAAAACAAACAACAAAACCTCCACATTACATAGGAGCCCTTTTGTTTTCTGTACCAAGATACATTCTGAAAGTCATTCAACAAAGAATAGAAGGGTTGGAGACAGAGAAGAGCTAATTTTGCTTTCTGCTACATTTGTATAAAGCAAATATTATGAGGCATTATTAAAAAGAGGTAAATAAGCCTAGATTAATACTAACATTTGTTTGGGGTTTGTTTTGTGTTTTCTTGGTTATTTGGGTTTTTTTGTTTGGAGTGAGGGTTTTTTTGTTGCTTTCTTTTCTTTTCAACTCCAGAAACAAAGTGCTTGCTATTGCAGATTCAGGGTATCTTGCCTCTTCCAAAATTTTAGAGCTACTGGTTTGATACTTTGTTCTTCAAGAAAAAAATTAAACATCGCTATCCTATCCTGTTGAAGAATCATAACGAATTTATAGTAATGAAATGTTAAGTTTGTCTATTTTGTTTTCTGCTCCAATGTTTTAGGCAACTGTAAAAACATCCTGGTACCCTGACAGGTTGTCAATGCCAAACATGTTCAATATGAGCAAATAGGCCAAATATGTTAAGGCAGATTTAAGATTCTTAGATCTTAATTTTTTTTATTTTCTTATTTTTTTCCACTTAGCACTTGATCATCATTCCTGTATTTTATTCTCTCCTCTCTTGTCTTCTGCTTAAATCAGACAGACAAACCTGACAAGCTTAGCTGAACTCTGAAGTGATATAATTGCTGTGATAGGCTGAAATGCAGTAAGGAGCCTTGCTACAGGCCAGGAAGTCTAGGGATAAGTGACCAAACTATATTAAAGTCAGCTCAGGTGCGGGAGGGGTTCAGAAGCATAAAAGCTAAAGCATACTCCTATAACTGGTAGCCTGTCCACCATACTTCAGTCCTCTGTATGAAAGCCCAACTGGAGATGTACCTCTCCTCTCCATCCTCTCACCCCTTCACGTGTTTTTCCAGATGGTTAGGCCTTTTGTGAGAATAATTCTGAACAGCCATTAGAGAGACTAATATCTATAAGGAAAACCTATATGGAAAAAATGCCGATACCAATTTTGGCATTTCTTGTCTTTGGGAGATAATAATTCCTTATAAAATTACTGCATATAAACAGGGAAAGGAAAATTGTAATTTTGAATACCTTTTTTGTTGTTTTCCTTTTCTATTTTCATACACCATTAAGACAAATGGGGTTATCTACACACAAGGATGGGCAATTCCTATATGCAGCTTCATGATAAACAGTGATGAGACTGCCCATACAGAAAAACAATTCTAATACAATACTGAGCTTTCTAGAACTGTGTAATTATCTTATATGGGGCTGAGTGTGACTGACCAGCAAATGAGATAGGTCAAATTAAGATAGGCCGTCTTTAAGACAAGGAATGAGTCCTTACTTTTTTTTGCAGGCACCTGAAAAGGAATACAACTGGCTTTTTTCATACTCAGGACACATACTTTTAAGTGTTCTTTCTCTCTCTTCGTAATAATCTCCTAATACAATGACACTTCCTAATAGAAAGTCATATTATATCCTTATAAGAGAATAAATAATATGCTTATGACTATGTAAATTATATATAAAATATAAATATTAAAGCCATAATAGGTATTTATAGAGATCTAAAATTTATATTTTATATATAAAATAAAACCAGCATCCATACAAATAGAGTAGAAATTAAAAGCATATTGGAAAAAGTTGATAGCAAGATGAATGTATTTATGGCATTCTTGCAGTTTACACCGCTTTCTAAAATTTGTCAAATGAAAGCATGGAGGGAAGTTTTTTGTTGGTTTTGGGGCATTTGTTCTAAGATTAAGTTAATGTTAACAATTAATGGTGTACAACTGCTAATTAATATAATGCTGTAAAAAATTTTGAGGGTAAATATTGCATGTAACTATCACTAATACTTTACTGCATATCTAAATATATTTTCTATAGAATATGTAAACATATAGATATATTTATATAAATGCCAATATAATTTTACAATTTCTTTAAGTACAAGCTCTACGTGAATTTGGTATGATAAAAGTATAAAAATCACCTGAGAATATTGTTTCTCCATAGGAGAAAATGTGCTACAGCAGGTCTCATGGACTGCTGAAAGTCAAAGTCTCAGTGACAACAGACACAACTTCAAAAGCACTGTAAAAAGTCTAGATATGAGCAGTTGTTCTGGAAAGCAATCTTGTGAGTATCCTTTGCCCTGGCATAAATAACTGTGCAATCTAACAGCACAATCTGCTCTTTCTTCTGCCCTTATCATTTGTCCTCCTCTTGCATAACCATGACGGGCATCTCAGCTCTTACGAGTGATATAGGCAAATTTAATCAGACAGAGGTGGAGAACAAGATGACAACAGGTTTTAGAAAGGAGTCTAATGAAAGGTTAGAGAAAAAAAAAACAAGAAACAAAACCAAACACCTTGTGGGTTGTTTCTTATTGTCTGGTTTTGGATTTTTTTTTCCCTAAAGAAACCAACAAAACCTCCAAGACATTTCACATGAATTACACCACGGTGTGATAAAAGTGAGTAAACTGAAATAATTAATCTCAAGAATTCTCCAGGACAAAAGAAGTTTGAAATATTTCGCTTTACCGTAAGTCGTCATTCTCTTCATCTACTTTAACATAGTATTATGTTATCTCAGAATTACTTCACTGCATTTTTCTTTCTTCACTTCTTACCCTGTGGTATTTACATTGATTGTACTGGCTACTCCTGGGTTTGCTTACTTGAGTTATATGTTAAATAATCTTTCTTCTATAACTTCAGCTGACACTAGGTTTACAGAACCACACAGGTCTTCAAAATGTGAGACAAGTCACTCATAGGAAAACAATAATAAAGCCAACTAATTGCCATAAGTGGTATGCACCCACATATGTATTGACTACAGCACAGCTACTAAAGTAACTTGCCTCTCAATATTGAGGTTAGGGACAAAAAAGACACTACTTCTTTCACAGTGTGGCAATTGCTCTCCTGCATGAAAACCAGTTCTGCCCCTACAGGTTTTGCCATGATTTTCTCATTGCTTGGTATGTATGAATTACTACTAAGAAGCATGTTACGGGACACAGAATCATAGAATTGTTTGGGTTGGGAGGGACTTTAAACACCACCAAGTTCCAACCCCCTGCCATGGGCAGGGACACCTTCTACTCGACCAGGTTGCTCAAAGCCCCATCCAGCCTGGCCTTAAACACTTCCAGGGACTGGGCATCCACCGCTTCTCTGGGCAACATGTTCCCTGCCTCACCATCCTCACAGTGAAGAACTTCTTTCTAATATCTGATCTAAATCTACCCTCTTTAAGTTCAAAGCCATTCCCCCTTGTCCCATCGTTACATGTCGTTGTAAAAATTCCTTCTCCAGTTTTCTTGTAGGCACCCTTTAGGTACTGGAAGGCTGCTATAAAGTCTCCCTGGAGCCTCCTCCAGGCTGAACAAGCACAGTTCTCTCAGCCTGTCTTTATAGAAGAGGTGCTCCAGCCCTCTGATCATCTTTGTTGCCCTCATTTGGACTTGCTCGAGCAGGTCCACATCCTTCTTATGTTGGGGGCCCTCAAAGCTAAACACAGTTCTCCATGTGGAGTACTACAAAATACAGAAATGCTGACAATTATCCATCTATTTTTCCCCTGTATTTCCCTCTGGCCATTCACTAAGCGGACAGATGGATGCTGTTCAGTAGCTCACTTAGCCTCTGTCATTACACCCATAGAATAGATTATGGGTACACAGTACTAATGAGACCCTCGGAACAAAATATTAAATGTCAGTCACCCTTGGAAACACATAACAAATTAAAACTAATTTCATGTGTACACCACAGAATTACAAATTGATTTTGACATGACCAGAGTAAGATAAAAAGCCTGTAACAGAAAGCAGGAGGATCTGGACTTTATAATCAAATAAAACACAGATGCATGTTAGAAAAAATACCCCAGCTTGGTGACTCAGCTACATCTCGTGGGTACTATTATGATGAATGAAGATGGCTGTTGGATCAGTACAGAGTTCTTACTCAGACACTCTCCCAAATCAAATTAGAAGTCAAAACAACAGGGAGGCACCTCAGAATAACCCGTAGGCTGATGATCACAGCTAACACCGATACTACAGAAAAGTGTTTTTATTTCACTACATCTTTTTACATTTAGCTTCCTTTTTTCTGCATACCCCAAAGGCATGTCTAGCAGGCGAGGGGGTCCTTCCACCTCCTACTGTCCTGAGAGCCTCTTGGATTGGACATTACTCGAAGTGTTCAAAATGAGGCTGGATGGAGCTTTGAGCAACCTGATGCAGCGAAAGATGCCCCTGCCCATAGCAGGCAGGTCGGACTAGATGATCTTTACGGGTCCCTTCCAACCCAAGCCCTTCTGTGATTCTGTCATTTGTGGGAAATGCTGGGGCAGGTTGTGAAGAAATCCTGCTTACACAGCCATATGTTGCCTGCACTTAGAAGATTTGGCCTCTCATATGACAGATAAAAATTCAGTGTACTACACAGAGTCCCTGAAGGGACACAGTAAGCTCTCTGATTAGCACCATCACCAACTAAATGTTACGGTACTCTTTTCTTGCAATAAAACAGAAGACAGAGAATTGCTTGTATGCTTAGCACAACCAGATATGGTTGGGGACAGATTCTCCATTTCACTACCCTAGAATTACACTGGTATGACTCCACAGAAATAAGACCATGTTGAACAGACTAGAGATGGAGATGGTTATCTTCAACACTCAGCTCAGCCTGGCAGCCTGTATTTCCTTGACAGAGCTACTGGTGGGTGATCTAAGATGAAAATCTTTCTTTTTCCCCTCATCAAGGCAGCTCAAACACTACTGGAGTCCTAGTAAGGCTCATTTTGATAGTTTAATGGGACTTCTGTGGCTTGTTTGCCTTATCCTATCACTGTCCAAAAGAGCATTTCACCAGAAATGCATATATATCTGTGCTGCCAGACAGACGTCTAGAAAATTTGCTGATTCTTTTGAAAGAGTTTAAGCCTCTTCCTCACTCTTTCTAAGCAGCAGGAAAAATATTAGCAGATGACTTTTCCCAAAGTGAAAAAAGTATTAATGTTCAAAACATGTACAAAATGAGGGCTTTTTAAAGAAAGGAGAATAAAATATCAATTACTTCAAAGATCGTGCAGTGCTTTAATTAGAGTTCTTCCTCTGATCAGCTAACATGATAGTATTAAGCTACAATACCACAACAGAAATTAAAAAAAACCTGCAGAAATTACTTTGAAAACTGCTACAGTTCTGGTATAAAAGCATAAACCACAGGATTCCTTCCCTTTCCCAGTAGCACACTTTGGAACAGTTAGACCTGAGCTGTGTTCACATGTGTTCAACATAGGTCTTCCTAAATGACCCATTATGAAATTATCTACTAAATCTTTTCTAAGGATTGCAACACATTGCAATTAAGTGGATACAACTAGATTTGAAATGCTATCAGTCACTAACTTTTCAGCACTCAAACAGCAGTTGTAAAAGGAAGATGGAGATGGACTGTAACAGTAAGCATCTAGTTTTTCTTTAGAAATGAGTGCAAAACCGGTTTTCAAGTATTTCCAACCACTGCTAATCTGTTTAGTATGTTTCTAATTAAAACCTCTCCAGAAATCCAAAACCCACGTGTGCTTGAGTAAATTAGCACAAAAGATAAAATGAGATGCAGATCAAAACATTACACCACAGAATTACCTGATTTTCAATTTCTTAGGATTCATAATCTCTCTCCTGAGGCATGAACATTTCTCTTTCTTAAATCTTAGGGTTTCAGTTTCCTTTGCACAGCTCACAATTTCAGAACATAGTATACTACCAGCCTTCTACTACTTTCCTGCAACACTGTCCTTAAATATTTGGAGCTCAGGACATCAAAGGGAACTGTCACTCCCTCAAACTAACCCTGACTTCCAAACACATTAGGAAAGCTCTCATCTCTTCAAAAGCTTGTCCTGTATGATATGTTTGGGTTTCCATCCAGCAGCATTTTATTGAGAGCGTATCACACCCACTTTTCAGCTTCCAGGGAAAAAAAGAAAAAAGGTAAAGAGAAAAAAAAAAGAGAAAAAATCATTAAAAAAAAAACAAAAACAAAAACAAACAAAAAAACCCACAAAAAAAACCAAAAAAAAACCAAACAAAAAAAACCCCCCAATTAAAAAACCCCACCATAAACCCCTCCAAATAAAAAACAACAACAACAGAAACCCACACAAAAACCCCACAACAAACAAAACCCCACCAAAACAAACCAACACCCTCCTCAGTTTAGAAATGTTGTCTCCTAGGGTTTGAATGCTTCTGTCCCCAGAGAGGTATCAGAGGCTATGACAACTGTGAGTGGTGTGGTACTCAACAGCTGGCGCGATGCCGCAGAGCAGCCAGTGCTGCGAGCAGGGCACATGCAGGCACTGCAGGGTTTCTGCTACATACCATTCCCCCACGTCCTCCCGACCAACCCTCCCTGCTCAACATGCAGCTTTGCAGGAGCCCAAACAGAAGCCTCCCCAGCAGCCTCTACTCTCATTCAGGAAAGCACGTGCTGCCAGCATTCCTCAGAAAGCCAAAGCTACATCCTCTGAAATACATGCTGAGAGAGAGGAGTTCTTCAAAAACATCACTTGTTTTAGGGGGTGAGAGAGATTTTCTTCAGAGCTGTGAATGGAATGAACCCTGTCCATGTAAACAAAAAACACTGAGTCATGAGCACTGACAATAAGGAGATACCCATTTAAGAAAGAAATCTGGGTTTGGGGAATTTAAAAGGAAAAGGGACTTTTCCCTGCCCCAGCACACACCCTCCATCCCACCATGCTGACTGAGTAGAAGGAAGCCATGCGGCCTGACCTAAACAAGGTGCAGTTCAGCATTTATGTCCTTAAGGACAGGGACTACAATGCATCAAACCAATTGCTTTCATTTCTTATAAAATACATGAAAATAGCGCAGTCTATATATATTAGATGAAACAAAAGGGATTTCACATACACACACACACGTTTCCATGGTTCCATCAGAGCTACTCTTTGGTACCTACACGGTAAATGTTTTCATAACTATAAATGATTTCTTTTTTTTTTTTAAAATCACAGGTTAAGTGTTTATTGTGTTTCAAAACTCTGCTTATCTGCATTAAAATATCTCTACATTGGGTGAAGCTCTTCTCCTTTAAGCTGAAAATTAAAACACAAATTAGAGGCAATAACCCTAATTCCCTAATCTCATCAGGGAAATATAATAAACATCTCCACCCCCCCCAAAAAAAAAATACCAAAAAAACACCCAACCCAGCACAAATAAAAACCACTCAAATGAAAACGGTTTAAATTATCTATTAAAAGGCTGGTGATGGCATGCAATGGAAGTAACAGAAAGCATTGTCTTGTACTACTTTGCATACTTAACACTCCACAGACATTAACTCTAAAAAGAAAATTATGAGGAAACTAATAGAGAGTTCCTACTGTGGTGTAAGGAAAATTACAAGTGAGACACAAAAATCACTGTCCCAGGACAGAGAAGAAGTCTGGATACAAACACTGGCTTAAAATTCATCCTTTGCCCCTGAGATTCAAGGGACCATCCATGATTGACAGCCCAGACATGCACACTCCATCTCCTGAGGCTCTGCAGCCACCAGCCTCATGAGCAGCCCAGCCCAGCCCAGCTGAAGGCACCCAGGAGAGGGTAAGGGAGCCCAAAGAAAACGAAGGCATTTGTGTGCATGGGGGAGAACAGCTGAAGAGAATCATGCATCCTTGTTCTCTTGCTTGCAGGACAGAGGATCACTCTAATTCATCACCAGGTTTCTGGTGAGATCCTGTAAGAAAAATGTGCCTAGAAAGCCTATTGTCTCCTGTTGTTGTAACAAGTTCAGTTCCATGCAACAAAAATGTAAGTTCAGTCTCAGAGCTTCAGCAAGGCTTGAAGAAATGAGGGCACATTGCTTCCAGTGACTGGTTTTAAAACATGACAGAGCACTGGGAAACATGGGCTATAATGAAAATGAAAGATGAGTGATACTAACCCACCTGGGGTTTTTTTGTTTGTTTGTTTCATAGAATCACAGAATCATAAAATAGTTTGGGTTGGAAAGGACCTTAAGATCATCTAGTTCCAACCCCCCTGCCATGAGCAGGGACACTACAAACTGAACTGTGTTGCCCAAGGCTCTGTCCAACCTGGCCTTGAACACTGCCAGGGATGGAGCATTCACAACTTCCTTGGGCAACCCATTCCAGTGCCTGACCACCCTCACTGTGAAGAACTTCTTCCTTAGATCTAATCTAAACTTCCTCTGTTTAAGTTTAAAGCCATTACCCCTTGTCCTACCACTACAGTCCCAGTTTGTTTGGGGTTTTTTGCCTGAAATCAAAGAGATCAGATTCGATGATCTGGATTTGCTGCAAAAGCTTAATTTTGGTACTATGGGTAATTTTATAGGCAGTCAAAACAGAATAAGCATGTAAAATTAAATAGTTAACTAGACTATTCTCACCTGCCTCGGTCAGGCCAACCTTCTAAGTTCAGTAAGAAATAAGGCCAAGGGGCTAAGTGTTGTTTGTGTTGTTTCTTCTTACAAAAATCAGTCTTGCCATCTCAATGACAGCATTTAGCACAGCCATGAACGCGCAAGGTGGTTTGTCTTCAAACTAGTTGGACAATTTAATGCTTCACTGAAGCTCATACACAACCACCACCACCAAGTTTAAAATCAAAACTGGCTAGGACAGGAAGAGGGGAAAGTTTAAAATCTTTTCCAAGGGGGCAGGGAAAGTATCTCTGGTTCAGCTGAAATCAACTAAGGATATTGTTACAGTCTGACAATTTATATGATTTCAATGCTCCCTCCTGGCTTCTATCTATGAACGATCCTAATGTTCACTTAGAATTCAAATAATGATATTTTATACGTACAGTGGACTTTTTATTGACTAATGCATTATTTTTCAGTCTGCAGGAAGATGCCAGAATGAAACCTACATCTGTGGAAGCTAAGAGAAAGTCTGTCCCATCATTCTAGAAGAGAGGATCTTGTTCTGTGCTCATTATTCTGATCCTCCAGAGTTATAGTTGGGTATGAGAAATGTATCGGTGCAAGATATTAACAAGGCTGATGGTAAATTTAAACTACTTTAATAATTTATTTTTTTATTAAAACTTTACTCTTCAGCCCAACTAAAACTTAGAGCTGCACTATTTCTCCCTGGTGTTCAGATCTTTAATAAGCAACTAGTCTCTCAGTATTCTATGGGCTGTGTTAACAGTTTTCTAATGTGTTCTGAACAGTTACAGACCAATGTTTCTTATGCAGCACGAAGAACTTACATCAGGCATATAATACATCTCTCAATGTTCAAAAATTATGCAAGCAGATGATGGCCTTCTCTGTCCCTTTTATTTCCTGTATAATTATCCCTATAATAAATTATTAATATGATTCAGCATTTTATTGACTCATCTGTGCACTCATTTCAGGAATGGCGATGTAATACTTTGAACAATCCAATGCTGTAATTCATTGCCGTTTCCTCGAGAGAAAATTTTGGTAAATTACTTCTCACAACAGCCACACCTAGGAGGATGGGGAGCAGTATCAAAGAGAAAAGATGACTATGCTTAGGTACTTCTGAGATTAGCTTTGCCACTTGAGAAGTCAACATATATTTCTTTTCCTACAAAGAATCTTGGTGCATATTATCAGTGCAATGCAGAAAACGTTACTGAGTTTCAGTCATTAACTTTGCAGGATCAGAAAGCTTGTCCTGAGTTGCTGACTGGCGTTCCCAGTTACTGCAGTCACTGTATTACACAGTGTTTATTAACACATTAAAGATGCATAACTGTAAGGGCAAATCTCACTAATTTGGACCTACTGAATACTACTTTCAAAGCTTGTTAATGCACTTGCAAACCAAACTGCATTTGTAATCAGTAAGAACCAAACAAAACACAGTAAAAATACTGATATGATAAAAAAAACAGTCAACTCAAAATCTAGTGCTTAACTGCCTATAAAGCAATTAAAAAATCCACAGTAATATAACAGACAATGCTTTAAAACAAACAAAAAACAACCAAAGTAAATTTGTATTTTAAAAACCAAAAAATAACATTTCAAGTAAGATCCAGGACCATGGTGTCTGGATCTCTGAATAAATTCTCACAAAGATTGTTCTGGACCTATCCTACCAGAATACTCCCTTCTATACTTACATTACAATAAATATCTTTGCTGTCTGGCACAGCTCTCCAACCATCCAGAGAGGAAAATAAAAGTCAGGGATGGCATCCAGTAAGTCAGCTTGGATGTCACAGCCTGTAGAGAAGTACCTGCACACCACTGCAACACTAACAAGGTACCTGGATTAATATAATAGACACCAGAAATCAATTAATGACCTCAATGACAGGAAAGGCAAGGCCTCAAGGAGGAAGGGGTGTTAGAATTGATACACAGGCTATAGGAGAAGAGCCACTGCTCCTTTTCAAAGGCAGTTGTTTCTGAGACAGATGGTGCTTGGCTGCCTGGCATATACTTTTCAACTCCGGGATTCCAGAGAGAGCCTGCTGAAGATCAGAGCTTGGCTTGGAAGAAATGTTACACACATAGACACAAACAAAACTGAAAAGGAAAGGAAAAACTGGCACAGAAGAGACTATTTGCTTTCTAATATAAAGTAAAAAAGCCGGAGCAGGGAGACTGAACAAGAGTTAAAAGACAAGTTTTGCTTTGATGTTTTTAAGCGCTTGGTTTGCAAGATTACCTTTGACTGATGAAGACGACTGCAGCAGAAGTGAGGGGTGAGAAACGGATACGAGGGAGCATCATTTGTACCCATCAGCCCAACTCTTCAGAGGTAGGAGGGCCAAGGAGTTACTGTTTTCTGCTACAGGAATGTGAAGAGCAGGCTCCAGGCTTCCCTCTGAGCTTGCGTTCCTTTGTTGCAGCTCTCTTGCCCTCTCCTGGGTACCTTCAATACACTGCAACAAGCAGCTGTGCATGCTGCCTCCCCAAGGGGCTATGGGGAGAGAGGCAGTGGGCACCACAGGGCCGTGGGTGGCTGCAGTGCCCCAAGATGTGCTCATGGCTGGGCTGCCAATCCTGGCTGTCCCAATGCATCTCAGGGTAGGATGAATCTTAAGCCAGGGTTTGTACCAGACTTCATCTCTGTCCTGGGATGGCAATTTTACATGTCCCTCAGTTTCCCTTGCTCTATAGTAGAAATGGTCTACTAAGTTCATCCAGCTTTTCTTTTGAGAATTACTGTTATGGGGGAGTATAATACATCCAAATCAGTATGCAAGGACAGGGACTTTTCATCTGTAGGAGTTTCAGTGAACTGAATATTCCTTTCTCCTCACTCCTTTCCAGTTGTATCTAAGCATATGGGCACTTCTCCTCCTTCACTTTTTCCAGAACAGACTGCAGAAGTGCTCCTGTAATTAGTTCCCAGGTCTCAAGCATTTCCTATACAACCTGCCTGCTGTAATGCTCTGAGTTGGAAGAGACCTGAGCCATTTTCTGAATTGCTCAACACAAAAGGAAAGTTCAGGCGGGAGGCTGGAGTCCTGCCATGCCTCCTTCCAGACGACCGCTGCACCAGTTCTCCATTTCAGAGCTACCCTTCACCAAGGAATTAGGATATTTTTGTGCTGGATGCCTAAGTTCCTGCTCAGTACCTCATTTAAGAGTGATGTATGAACTCAGCTCTATGTAATGTAAATGTGTACATTTGTCTATAATCAACTAAGGTAACAATAACACACAGAGTTAAAAGCTTTGGATTCTTTGATCTCATGCAAGTCTGAAAGTTTCCATAATGCTTAGTCACAGGCAGTATATTGTCCTGATCGAAGCTGCAGACTGCAAGATTCGCATTAAGGACAGCATGCCATGAAAAAGCTTTATAAGCATTCACCACTTCATCAATACTTACTCTTTGCAGGATACAGTAATTTGTGAACTATTACAGGTAACTTATCAAAGGATAAAATAGTTCAATTCCAGATATTGTTACACTCTATCTGGTATTAGACATCTCTCTCTGTATTACAGATTTTGAAGTGATTTATTAAGAGAAGTATTACACAGACTATTAAAATTGTGTGTCCCCTCAAACACCTTGTAGAGGACACAGTATACAGAAATCGAAACAAGCTGCTGACACATAGTTACTAAACTTTTATGCCTATTAGTGTCATAGAGAAATAGCTATAAAAGATATAAACCCCCAGAAGCCTGCAGAAAACAAAGGAAACTTTGAATGCCACAACTTAATGTTATCTGTCCCTTTTGTGCTGGCTGGAACAATATTATAAAGGTTTGGTTCGGGGGTTTGGTTTTTTTTTTTGTTGTTTTTGTTTGGGTTTACTTGTGGTTTAGTCTTCAGTGCTATTTTATTAAACAAAAGGGAAAACGTAAAGATCTGTAAAATAACCACAGCACAAGGACTTGACCAAATGCAGTCACTACCTTAAAGGTTTGAATTTAGTCACTCTCAAAATTCATTGAGGTATCTCCTCACAATCGCATCTCTAGTACCATTCCAAATCTTAAACAAGATTTCTCTCTCATGCCCCATACCCAAACCTCTTCTCCCTCTGGAGGTAAGCAGATCACCCAGAATCATCATAAGAAAAAAGCAGCAGGCTTATAGCCATCAGTGGCCATACAAGGACTGTAACCTGCTCAAGTGCTCTGACGAAGAGTAACAGTGAGGCCCCTTACCAATTTCTGTAAATTTTATTATGAAGTCATGTTACTACAATTGCTTTCTGCTAATGCTCCTGGATAGGTGGCTATCAAAGGAACACTTGCTCATACCGCTTCAGAATACGTCTTTCTAAGTGCAGGAGATAGTTCACGGTACAAGTTGCTGGGAAGAGGAAAACAAATACCTTCCCAAACCACCCCGAGTCACGAGCAGCCTCTGAGCTACCTTTCCAGGGCAGGCCACTTAATGACCATGCATTTAAGTGGCCCCATAGCATAATAATCTGCTCCTACATGACTAGAGGCTCTACCCAGTGGTCACCAAAGAGAAACGTCCCCTAGGGGCAGCCCTTTTTTCCCCAACGGACAGGCCTTTCACTGCCATCAGCCCCATCCTCCCTGGGCCTAGCACACTGCCATGCTATAGACAGAGGAACCCCAGAGATGCTCCAGATGATTCAGCAAGATGCTTTCATAAGCATCATCCCCTACAGTCTGACAGAATGAGGGTTGAGGCACATACAGAGCCATGGAAGGATTTAGCAGGATTTTAAAACAAATTCAGAAAAGAGACAAAAGTGACATGAGCTAACCAAGCGGAAACACAAACTGCTTTCTGACATCATCATTCTGTGGTTGCTGAGCTCCTTCAGAGGGAGCACAGTGGAAAACGCATCTGAAGCCTGTCATTATGCTCCATAAAAAGAAGGCAATTGGCAATCCTCCTAATCAGTCTTTTGTAGGATTACTTATATTCACAAACATCAGCTTACTCTTTCTCAACAACACATCCTTTAACAGTAATAAATATTGATTTTTCAAATCACCACTACTGCAGTACCATGTATCCTGAAATACCTTGTAGCGTGTTTGAGGACACTTCAGTAAGAAGTAAACGTATTTTACTACCACAGTACTACAGTGGAGCTACAATGGCTTGTGACACAGAGCAATTTTTAATAATTGGCTTTGATAACCCACTTAGCAAACACACGCTACTAGTGAAGACAGAGCTAAGCTCTATGTAGTCATATTATATTGCAATCTTGAAAGACATCACTTAGCACAATTTATAATGGAAAAAAGTGAGCACTGCTTTGTAGCAAGGTAGCAGTGTAGTTCCTCCAGATTCGCATTAAAGCAATACTTGCTACCAGAGGAGGAAGAAACCCACTTATTTCATCTACTATTTTGCTTTTCAAATCTTAAAGGAGCATTTTCGTTCTTTCATCTCCGATATCTTTGTAATTTCAGCTAAAAATCTCTGTACTCTCCATCTCACAGGTTTCACGTGGTCCTCCATGGGTAGAAGTTGAGTCCTCTGTCCACCTCCTGGAGGTGCTGGCAGCCAGAGGAACACCACACTGGAACCATCAGGCTGAGCAGAGACCATGCCAGACACCAGGGAGGATGGGAGGCCGCTGCATTGGATGTTTTAAAAATCTGACTGACCAAGGCTAAGAGCACAGTCCAGTCAAACTGTGAATGAAGTTAGCCCTGATTCAAGCAGAGAACTGAAGAAGGTACCTCCAGAGCTCCTTTCTACCATAAAGTAGCCTTTGCTTTTTTTTTTTTCTTTTCCCTGAAAAGTGCAAAGGTCTGAGCACAACAATATTAACTTTGTTTTCTGCATACTTCAATACCAACTTCTCTTCATGCTGGGTATAATATCTTTCAAAGACTATTTAAATATTGTCAGAGTAGCACACGGCAAGGCCTCCTTAGACACAGGAATGTGTTTCTTTGTTACCTCCTAACCTAGTAGATTTTGGCAAACAGGGAAGTCGCACATATCCATCAAGCAGCGTAACATCCAATAAATACCTTTTTGGATGGACCTTTCACCTATTTTACATTTTTGGGCCATTTTTCTTCATCCTCCTCTTATTGGCAGTCTACAATAAATTTTTTCTCACAAGATCACTGGAGTTCATGTGCATGACAATTTGTTGTTTTGTTGGGTTTTTTTAATGAACTTAGTGAAAATAAAAAGCATTGCAGAAAGAAAGGATTTAGTCTCTGCTGAAAAAAGGAACAGAGAAAGAAAAGGAGAAATAGGTATGATTGGCAAGTACAAAATATTGCAGAGGTTACAAAAAAGCACAAAACCTGGCTTAACAGTTGTTATTTCACTACCTACAATATCTGAAGAGGCAAACTGTACGCTCTGTTTATTTTCATTCACCATAAGCACTCTGCACTTAGCAGATGTCAGCATATGTTTTGACTAGAAACACACAATTAAACTTGCTTGCAAATAACCAACTGCAATAGGTACAGGAATAAACAGTGCTGAGCCACTTCATAGTAGCACCACCCTGCAGGCAATCTATCAGCCACAGTAACCAAGGCAAGTTTAGGAAACCAAGATGTTTGACTGTATGGAAGATCACTTGAGGACTGAACTATAATCATGGAAGCGGGGAAAACAGCCCCCTACACAGAACAAAAAACAGCTGTGATTCTTAAACAGAGAACCCATTGCAACCACTTGGAATTGCTAGTGTTATTTTCAGTATTCTTTATCTCTCTCCATCACCACAGTTGAGACTGCAGGATTATTTCTTTTGTTTGTTTGTTTGTAGAAAATCTGCAAAACTCCAGACATTCAGCTATGACCCTCTACCATGTGGCATTCTGCAACTCACAGCCCCAGGCCTGCCCCACTTTGAGTCCTTTGTTTATACATTTAGTGTTCCATATTTTTAAGCTTTACTAGCTCCATACAACCCATTTTATTTTTGTCCTACACCCATAAATTCGTGCTCTATCACCAAGCCAAAAGATTCCCCTCAGGAGACTGGAAAGCCACTTGCCCCTTTTCCATGCTTTACTGACTCAGTAAACACAACTCCTGAATTTTGTTTGTGTAGCATTTTAAATGTTCCCCCCAAGATTCCTCAGTACTTGAGCTACCTTGTTCAGCCCAGTCAGATTTGAAACAGGCCAGCACTGGCAAGCGTAAGGGAAGAAATATCCTCTGGAAACCAACAGTTCAGAAAAGCCTCTTCAGTACACTGTAAAGCAATTTAGGTAAAACCAGCTGACTGAAGATAGAAAAAAAAAAAAAGGAGAAAAATAAAAGCAGAACAAAAGTAGACCTGACAACTAGGCAACAGAACCAGCCACCCAGAGCTCAGTCATCAATAAAGAAAATTAACCATATACTAGTTAACATCACCCTTCTGTCTCTTGGTATCTTATCCAAGCAAAATAACACAGATTTTTTATTCAATGAAAGTCACTAAAAAATAAATAAGAAGGATATCTTTCAATTATCCCCCCAACAGAAAAAGTTCCTTCACAGAAATTGATAGAAAAATAGAATATGCATAAAACGACATGTTGAAGACTTGCCAAATGCATGCCTGAACTGTATCACACTTTATGTCACTCTTACTGTGCGAAAAAACCCACAAACTGCTTTGCTGTTTAGGACATTGGAATGCCTCTGTGGTCTGAGAATCAAAGACAGAGAATGGAGATCTTCTACCTGCCTCCCTTTGCTTCCCCAGCAGCAGTAATGTACTTTCTGTGCAGCTTAAACCACAAATTCCATTTACTCAGTATTAGTGTGAAGGTGTTTAAAGCCCTTATAATGGGAAAGAAGGTTAAGTTGATGCCATCTTCGACATGTGAAAAGGCGAGACTACTGTTCAACTGTAGGAACAAGTTTAAACACGGTGATGGAAAATAAACTGACAAATTCATTAGCCACAAAAAGCATCTCATTTGATGACACCTTAAAAATCATTACACTGCAGGCATTGCTTGTTTTGCACTTGTATTTGCTAGGACTCTGAGCTCCACATAGCGAGGTATTTTCCAAATCCTCACAGTACTGTGACTCTTCCTATTGAGTTAATCCTGATTTATCCTGGGCTAGAGAAGACTATACATTAAAGCAGTGCGCACTTAGGGCTCAGCCCTACAACTTATTGAGTGCTCTGGCCCTCAGCCACCAGAGCACTTAAGCACATGTTTTATATTAAACACATGACAAGTTCCACTGAAATTCAGTGAGAAAGTCACAGTATGGAGAGCCAGATTACACCCTGAAAACGTGAAGCTATATTAACAACATGAGCAAAGCTCAATTTAAAACTAACACAATCATTTCACTGTGTCAGGTAAATCTATCCTAGTAGACAAGTTGTTCTACAGTACATTAATAGGGTCAGAGAGGTCTCTCAGCTCGCTCATGGCTCAGGCATGCTCCTAAATGGGCCAAGCACAAGAAAATGATTTCACAGGAAGTGCTATGAGCATTCAAAGGAAAGTTGAGCAATATCATCCATCACCACCAAAACCAAACAGTAAGGCAGAAACTGAAACCTGAAGGATGCCCACTTTTCTCATCCGATGGGCAGCATTCTGCACCATGAAGGACACGGGCACTCTTGACAAAGTTGTTCAAACTTACACTGCCTTTTAACAGATACCAAGGTCTGGCATGTTTTTTTCCTTTTTGACAGGGACAGAAGCAATAGAACTGCATGAATTATTCCCCCCAAAATGCTATTAACATTTCAGCGTTGAAATTACACTGTGTCAAGCTGCAGACACAATAAAAAATAGTTGCATTTGCAGAATACATAAAATTTCTGTAGAGTCAATGCTTCTAGGATAGGACTAAAAAAAGAGATCAAGACCACTTTTACTTGTGTGCCTAAATATTAATTTATCTTTCAGATGAGAAAAATGAAACTATTATTGTATCCTATTATTATGATCAGATGTTCTGACACGTGGATCTTCCATAGCACATCAATTTTATTCAAAACCAAATCTGGTTTTAATTTTAAGATCACAAATTAAAGTTATATTTTATATCTCTTGCTCAAATACATCTGAAACAATTTAAATAATTCTTGTTACATACTGTGATCTGTACCTTGAGTGACAACCTCTGCAGTGGTTATCAGTTTAAAGAGTTGAGATAATAAATAACCCCTTTGCTTCAAGAAGTATTTTATAATGCAAGATGTCACAGCTCTGTAAAGCGGTGCTAGCATATCTTAGCAAATCCTTGTACCAATGACATTTTAAAACTTCAGAGAATAGGAACTTCCAGCTAACAGATCAACAACATTCTGTTCTTGAAATTGTAATGCTTACAGCCACTACAGCTGAGAGCTCCTCAGCTTCAACATCATTGTATTAAAAAAGCAAAATATATTTAAAAAAAGAAGGAAAAGTCTAATCAGAAAAGCTTTTGTTGGTTTCAGTCACTGTTAGTGCACACAATAACCCCAGGTTTTCCTATCAAAATCCCCTCTTGCTTTACCATGTTTGGTGAGAAACTGGTTGAGCGACTTTGTTCATGGCTTCAGGCTCCTTGACAAAAGGGTCAAATGACACGCACCTGAGACACAGGTTGCGCAGACCTCTTGGCTCTGCACAGTGGGGCCCAACGTATCGCAGCTGAGAGCGGAGGTTGGGACAGGATCCTGAGAAGCAGGCTCCAGGTGGCACTTCATGCTAGTCCTTGGGATACAGCATTTCTCCCACCTACCTGGGAAGGTCAGACTCAACATCCTGGGATCTGGCAGGGTGAAGGAGGAGCAATCACAGAATCACTGAATCATTTTGGTTGGAAAAGACCTTTAAGATCATGGAGTCAAATTGTAAACCTAGCACTGCCAAGTTCACCACTGAACTGTGTCCTTAAGTGCCACATCTACATGTCTTTTAAATACTGCCAGGGACTAAAACCTCAACCACTTTGTGGGCAGCCTGTTCCAATGCTTGACAACATTTTTGGTGAAGAAATTTTTCCCTAACATCAAACCTAAACCTCCCAGGTGCAACTTGAGGCCTTTTCCTCTTGTCCTACCGCTTGTTACTTGGGAGAAGAGACCAGCACCCACCTCACTACAACCTTCTTTCAGGTAGTTGTAGAGAGCAATAAGATGTCCCTTGAGCCTCATTTTCTCCAGATGAAACAACTCCAGTTGACGTAAGACACGTGCTGTAGATCCTTTGCCAGCTTTGTTGCTCTTCCGTGGACACACTCCAGCACCTCAATGTCTTTCTTGTAGTGAGAGGCCCAGAACTGAACACAGTATTCGAGGTGTGGCCTCACCAGTGCCCAGTACAGGGGACAATTACTTCCCTTGTCCTGCTGGCCACACTATATCCAATATATGCCAGGATGCTACTGGCCTGGGCACACTCTGGCTCATATTTAGCCAGCTATTGATCAACACCCTGTTGTTGTTTAGCAGAAACTAGGGGACACTCCCAGGCCCTTTTTTCTGCCGAGCAGCTTTCCAGCCACTCTTCCCCAAGCCGGGAGCATTGCATGGGGTTCTTGTGACCGAAGTGCAGGACCTGGCACTTTGCTTTGTTGAATCTCATACAGTTGGCCACACCCCATCGATCCAGCCTGTCCAGACCCATCTGCAGAGCCTTCCTATCCTCCAGCAGACCAATGCTCCCACCTAACTTGGTGTTGTCTGCAAATTTACTGAGGGTAAGGTCTGCAATGCCTGACCTGCAGGGAAAGAAAGACCTGCCAAAACGTAACCTCAGGGCATGCAAGTACAGTCTCCAGATGTGAGAAAACATAGCAAAGTCAAGGGGAATAATCTGTTTGTGCCCCTTCAAGATGAAAGAAAAACTGATGAGTAAATTAATTAATTGCCTCTATGTATTGCATTCAACTAGCAGTCTCACGCTACAGAGGAATTATCTTTTGCCACTGCTGTAGGAGTGGTTAGAGTTCAGAAAGCTGACAAATCTTCAAGTGGAAGAACGGAGATTTTGAGTTAAAAATGAGTCTTACACGTTCCAGAGTCTGAGAAAGTAACTGGGGTGGGGGGAGAAAGAGAGGACTTAAACACAGGGCACAGTCAAAAAATAAGGAGACAATCAGCAATTTCATTACTGCATTCACCTTCATGATTAAGTGAAGGATTAGCTGAGGATAAGGGGAACTGCACAAGAAAGGGAAGGCACAAGCAGGAAGGGGATACTTTTCTATCCTATAAAGGTTTCTGTCAGATGCAAGAGTGCATCAAAGCTTTAAGAAAATACATTCTTAAATATATTTTAACATCTTGCCTTTTAACTTCTAGATTTATTTTTTTTTTGGTACTAAAACTCTTGGTACATACCTTTCAGACACTGAAACATTCCCAGCCATTTCTGTCACGCCAGCAGTTGTGATGCACACCATTCAGAAGGATGATTTCAATATACTTCCCCAGCACTGCAAGATCATTGCTTATAACTTCCTTTTTGGCCGGTAGTGCTTAACTTTGTCAGCTATCATCAACACAACAGATTAGATTACTGAGCCCTGACAGCCTGTAGAAGAAGACTGAGTTCAGGGTATCACACTATCTGCTTTTCCTGCTGCCAGTAACTGCTCTTTTGAGCTGCAGCTAGGAAGTTCTTGTTGTATTTGCTTGTTTTAATGGGGATCCCATATGGATAAAGAACACCATTCTTCGGACATGATTAGACTTAGCTGACAATGAATTAGCCCTGTTTTGTTGCTATGCCACCATGTCTTATTGGGCTCTGATAAATTACTAAAGCAGTTATGCTTCTAAAAGCCTGCCCATGAACCACTAATTCTAAGTGTAATGAGGCGAGCTTCAGATACCGAGGTGCTCAGTAGCAAGGGGTCATATCAGCCATTTAATACATTTATGAAAATTATATTTAAGAGCCGCTGCATAGCCCAACTGCCCTAATGATAGAGAGTTTTTCCTTCTAACTCCTGTACAACATTTATAACATAGTTTATACCATTTAGTCTTGTGTAAAAATTACTCTTTTGTTTAATAAGGGTTGGTCTCCATTATTCTCTTTCAAGAATAATGACAAAGAAAAACAAAACAGAAAAAATCCATCTCCAAAACAGCACCAGAACCTCAAAAAAAGCCCAACCAGTTTGAAAAGTAACTGGTGGCAGCAAACAAAGCAATAACCAGTTTTGAATCCATAAATAAATCAATCAGTAAATAGGGGAAGAAAAAACATCTGGCAATCTCTTCCACAAGCAAGAAGGAACAAGTGCAGTAGTGACTGAAAAGGCCTGTATAAAAACAAAGACAGACAAAGCAGAGACTTAACCAAGCCATCAGGGCTTATTCATGCCCTCCTACAGAACTAAGTAAATACTGAAGAGGTCCAAAGGAAAAAAAAAAAAAAAAAAAGGAAAAGGAAAAGAAAAAAAGAAAAAAGTTATATTTCTATATACCCACTGTAAACCTCATTTGGACATCAATTTAATCATTATTTCACTGAATTGCTAAATACAAATAGGAAACAAACCCAAGCCCAATCAGAACTCAAAAAGAGTACTTGAAGTAACTATTCCACTGTTACCACTGGACAAGGGAGAGCTCTGAATGAACTGAGGAACAAGGGACACAAGCAGTCAGGTGCTGTTGGCAAACAGGGGGACCGGAGCTGCACTGCAGAGCAGTGCTAAGTCTGGACAATGTCCCCTCTGCACCGCACCTGCCAGCGCCCAGAAGACATAGCCCAGGCATCAGGAGCAGAAAGCCAGGTTACAAATCATGCCTTCAAGGCACCATTTAACCTCTTCTGTTGGAGCGCTGCATTAAGCTACACTGGCATTGCACAGTTCAGGACCGGCTTTCCATCCCAAAACATGACACAGCTGTACCTGCCACTGAAGCCTGGGGTCAGCACACCAGCAGACAGCTGATTCCCACCTCCAAAAAAAAGAAAGATAACCAACCATGGCAGCATCATAGGTGATGCATAGTGAAATCAACAGCTTTTGTTTTGCTAGTGCTGGGACAAGCAAAGATTTCAGCACATGCATACAGAAGCAAATGATAGACGTTACATCGTATCATACCTTCCACTACCCATTGCTGCAATTGCTTTTGCAAGCAACATGAAAAGAGTTCATTTCCAAAAATAAAGGTTACATCCAAACTGACTTTCAACTGACCAAGACAGTCCTACACACCTTACTAAGGTTAATAACTGCTCTCCTGACCTTACTAAAAAGACCACTATCTTAGATCAGACTACACATGGTTCAAAAACCAATTTATAAGGAACATATTTACAGACTTTTACTACAGAAAAAGCTGAGTAACTGCATGATTCAAAAATATCTCCACATTTCACTTGATCTAAATTTGATGAATTTACAGATTATAAGTTTGATACACCACATCACCACTCTGGCCAAATTAATCAGAGCAGTTTGATCATTTGAAGTAGATTATAAAAAAAGATATATGCAGTAGAGTCGATTACTTTGACTGTATTTTGTATGACAAACGATGTATCTAGAAAAGATTCACAGCAGGAAAAGCAATAAACTGATCACTCAGCTAATTAATACTGCTAATTTAACTTGTACCCTAACACACCACTTACTGTCACCTGCACTCCATCAAGGAACAGATGGCGACAGTTCTCAGGCATTGCTAGCAAATTATTTTCATTTTGCCCTTTCCCTCACAAACAAAACACCATGGTGACCCAACCTGCCTGTCCTATTTTCTAAGGAAGAGGTTTCCAAAGAAGCACTCCCACCCCGAGAAGCAAGTAACAGAAAGCCTTGTACAGCTGAAACTTTCTGACTTCCAAACACCATATGCACTTTTCCTTGTTCCAATGCCCCTCCACCCTACCCTAGTTATTCCTGGTTTCTACTCCATTTTGTTTATACCGCCAATACATTTAAGAGCACACAAACTAGCTACTGAACTGACTTGCTGTTCTTTTCCCCCCATGTCACAGATGTCTTAAATGAACCTCCTTTCTTGGCTTATGAATTTTAATTTATCCATACAGTCCGGAAGTAGAGCGCAAGCCCCACAGCTGTTGTGAGAACATAGACATAATGCTACCTTATCACTCATCACAGGAAGCCACAAGACACATGTTTTCTCCAGACCTCAGGGATCTGTGTAACTTTAAGAGACTGCAAATGAGCTCTAACAAGCTTTCTATGGACATCATAGCAGTGAAGTAACCCCCTGGAAAAGTCTGCTTCTCTAACTTTTAAATAGTTTTCTTAACTGCACTATTTCACATCTGAACCTGGCAAGTCCTAAAGTCATAAAACGATACTATGCCATGGCACCTCCCTTTGAAACCTCAATGTTAGCTACTTCTGTGCAACTACAGTTTCAAGATGTCCAGCCTTGTTTTGTCCTTGCCTTTTGTTTCCCTGAATGCCTGTACTATCCATTTTCCTCCACCTTGAGACCCTCTAAAGCAGATAGGCTTTTCCTAATCAGCTTGTGCCATGGCACAGCAACCACCCTCCTCTCAGCTGAGTAAGGGGAGTGTGATGTCTGCAGAAATGAAGTGGGTTGCGGTCAACCCATGCTCATATACTTGGGAACAAAATTCTTTTGATCAGTAGAGGAATTTTGAAGCTCTTGCTTCTTATGCTTAATGCAATTCCTCACATAAACTGGGGGCACAAGAAGACCCACACTGTAACAGTTAATCAGGGGCAATGGGTTAGTTAAACTGGAATCCCTACCCATAATAAATGGGGGGTAGGGGAGAAAGGTGATGATTTACTGTTTTTGATTAACATAAGAGAAAATTCTCCTTTGGGAAAAACAACATTTAAAAAATTAATTTCTTGGAAAAGCAGCATGGATCTGGGGGAGTGGAAAGTATTCACATGATTTAACCTTATTTTGGGATGCTGGAAAACATTAAAGTGAGTTTGTGAAACTTACAAAACCCTCAGTTTTCAAAAGCTTCCTGGAATCTCCCAGTTCCTAAGAACTGGTGAGGATATGCAAAATACTGCCAGAAGTTAGCGTCACCTATGCTGCCTGGGATCAGACAAGGGGGAGAAGGGAAAAAGGGAACACGTTCAGCTTCAGTGTGGAACAAGCCCTTCCCAAGTCTACTGGTTCAGTACTGTTCCTGGCTGGGATGGCAAATCATGTCATCACAAAAGCATTTCTCTACTTAGTTCATTTTTCACTTATCACATATGAAAACTGAAACCTTAAGGATTAATGAAAGAACTTGAAAAACTCATAGTTCATCAACTCCTAGAAGTGTACAATTATTCCAGTAATTGAGTTCAGACTGAGACATGCAGCTTAAGTGCATTTTACCACATACCTTTCAGCAACAGCTTAACCAGTTTATGACAAGTTTATTTGCACATGAATATTAGTGTCCTGCTTTGACTTTCTTCTCTTACATGACTAATTTAAGGAAAGGAAGAGGGAAAAAGCTTTATTTTAGTCCTTCAAATCCTCAGGAGCTTATCAATAATCAGACACCTTATAATCATGAATTCAATCCAGAATTTACAGAACACTGAGAGCAAAAATCAAAGTCAAACATAATCAAAAACTCTGTCAACAATGATATGGCTCACAGAAACATGGTATAAAAGCAGCTGTGTAAAACACAGTTTACAAGCAAGCTTTATAGCTTGCTTTAACCAAATAGAGGGAAAGTCAATGTTAGCAGTCTCATAATACTCAGTGAAGCGATGATAATATGACAGTGTTATTTATCCTCTGAAATAACAATGAGTCTTCAAGAACAGCTGAATTAGTCCTTATCTCATAAACGGCTCAGGATTAAAGACATACGTAATGGCAAAGGATGCATGCAGCACTCCCATGGATAGCATCACAGTTACAAGCTCCTCCTTTCTTTCGTCTGTGCCACCCGCAAAGGGAACACTGGACAACATAGCCCCACATGAAGTCACCGTGTCTATTCTAAACACAGAAATGAAGTCATCCCTTCCCAAAGCCACACTCTTTTAAAAACGGCCGAAGGATCTCTGTCTCCCTTGTCCAACTAGATTATGCCCAATCACAAAGGCCAAGAAGTTCCTGCATCTTGCAAGAACATTTTTTTATTTTTCTTAAAGAACAACCCATCTTGCTTATTCACAATGTTAATATACTGGAAAAGATTTAAATAGTGCCCTCTACATGCATTCCAAAGTTTCTATTATTTGAAAGAGCTGTTCTTCCTTATAGTGCACAAGACAGAACTGGCAAACTTCTCATTAAAAAAAAAAAATCTACTGTGAACTGTTTCTCCTTAGTTAGGCTCTAGTTCTTCTGTTTTTAAAAATTTTTGATAGATTTTTAACAAGTGTGGTGAGCTGGTGCTTGAATCAGCTCAAGAATGGAAATTTTCCAAAATAAAAGAAATCTAAGAATATTCCTTCTTCACGGCTGACTCACCTTCAGAACTAAATCATATGCAAGAACTTACTTGGAGTCAACACAAAGTTGAGTTGCACTGCAATTTAAATTACCTCGAAACTTCTTTTGGCAAGAATAATCCATTGAGAGTAACTAGCACTACTCTTTAGAGACCCGATTTTCTAACACCAACACCTGCATTCATTTAATCTGAGCTTTTCAGACTCACTGGTATCACCTGCTATAGATGCTAATGTGTTGCTTCAGGCTCTTTTTGGAAAGGTTGTATGATGCCTCAATTCCCACAGGTTTCATTACTTTGAGGCAGATCCTTCACTTCCTTCCTCTCCTCTGAGTATAATCACACCCACAAATCCTCCCTCAAAAGTCTTCAGCCACTCTTTGATAGCTATGTAGCTGGGCAGCCTATAAAGCAATTAAATGATTTTCTGAACATGAAAAATGCTGTCTCCTTCTAATGTAGTAAAGCCAAAGTATCGACAATCTTTGAGACAGGAAGAAACAGACTATGATATTTTAAATACACCTCTTACATGTTACAGTGGTGTTACCTATTTCTAAGAGGAATCACTCTTTTCTAGGCATCTGAAGTGAAGCCACCTGGAGAAGGGAACACAGCAGCTGCTCAACTGAGCCAAACAACAAAACAGCTTAGATGAAGAATTAAACAATGGCAGACTATATAATTGAAATGTAGTAACAAGGTTATTATGCAAGATGTTACACAAGCTGAAATCTGTCAGGATAACCCCAAATGGCACATTTTCTTTTATTAGTACAAATGGTTGAAACCTTCCTGTTACTTCATATCCAAAACGTTTCAGCTTCAGTGCATGGCATTGATTAATTAGAACTATACAAGAAGGCCTGGTATAATGCAGAGTCAAGCCATTAACTTTTCTTGGCTGAAGATGAAACTCAGACTGTAAGTATTAAGTCCTGAATAAATTTATATATCCTCCAATGGGAAATAATTTCAACACCATTAAAATGCCCACACTGTTACAGTGAAATGCTGACCATTTAACAAAGCACCACAACACCCATTTCACTTAACAGAGGAAACGAAGACTGTCTAATCCATGGGAAACTACAAATGAGTAAACATGCCAAAATCATGTCACTTTGCCACATCCTCTTTTCCTAAAGAGGATGCAGCAAAGACACTAAAGTTAAAAGTATTTGGATAAAAGCAGATTTGGATAAACTCAGGCAAGATTCTGGTTTAAAACTACTGAAGTATTGCTGTATTTTCATAGTTGATACTGTATAAGGCAAAAGAATCTAAGAGAGGCAAAGATTTTATTAGTTCAGTTAATATAGACAACATGAAAGGCAACAAGCAGCATGAGCTTTTCTAAAACAGAATAATAAAAAATTCCAATAAAATAATAATACAGACTAAGATTTTCCAGAAAAGAGGTGACAAGATTCAATACTAGAATGCACAAACTACTTAAATGAGTATTATTGATACACATAATTTTTCCCAGTAACACAGACAAAGAAAACAGTTCAAAAAACCAACGTGGCAAGTCTGTTATTTCTGTGACTGTTGAACCATTGAGCAAATAAAAGATCTGAAGAACACCACCAATTTGGATTAAATACTAGTATAATTGAGACTTTTTTTTTTACTGTGCTGCATAATAACAGTGGTGAAGTACTGTATCATCCAGTCTGAAATTTTCTATCATTCTGAGAGTGCCTTTTTGTACTTGAAATGTAGAATCCACTTGAACAAGTGCAGTCGCTCCAGAGATGCAATTGCTATAGTTCCAACAAAATAATAAGAACTATAGGAGGCATTGAGCTCTTCAGGCTTATCTTGGCCTGCTTTTAAAATAGGAAATAATAGTATTGCATGCACAGCCAACTCCAGAGGGTAATATATCCCCTTCTAAGATAAGTATCTAAGATAGATGTAAGAAAGGAAATGCCTTCTGGAGTTGCCTGCCTCTCCCCAACTGACAACTGAGAAACACCAGATGAATCCTACCTTTATTATAAAGATCTGTGGACTAAAGATTCAAAGTAATGGATTCAGAACACAGATAAAGCATTCAGACAAAAAAAAAAATAAAATAAAAAGTATGTTTGTTTTATTTTAAATGAAAGAAATTTGTTTCCAAGTTTGCTCATCTCTTGTAAGAGAATGATCCTCTTTCCCCCCAAATAGTTACTTTTCTTAAAGTCTGTATAATTTATTCTTTCACCTTTTCATATATGTGCATGTCTATATACATATACACTACACACAAAAAAAGACATCAGTTAATGACATAAAGCAAATTAACACTGAGATATAACAGCATGTTAATTCTTAGAATAATGAATACCTTGTCTCACTGAGCCAGTGGCACCAATTATTCAAAATAGTATTCTCATGTTTCTAAATGATTATTTCCTTAATATTAGCATAGGAAACAACTACTTTTGATACCAAATCTATTCACTGCAGCAGTTAAGAAAATAAATTAGCAGAAAAAATTTGCCAAGAGAAATGCATTCAATTCACATAAAATGCAGTCAGAAGAAATGATTATATAAAGCTGTAGAAAACAGTATAATAGGGAAATGAGATGAAAGACAATAAAAGGAAGTGTTACATGGGTTTATGAAAAGTAGACATTAAATGTATCAGAGAAGAGTATTAAAGGTTAAGTTGCTTTTGTCAAAAGCAACTCTGCAAAAGACACTCCTTAAAGTTCTGTGGATTTTATGCTGGTTTATTCCAACTTTGTTAATTTTCTGGTACAGAAGGGTATCCAATAGTATTTCAGTGTAACCAGAGAGTCTGAAAAGGTGAACAGTCTACAAACAGCAGTTAATCTGTCAGAAAGCATGCCCGATCTCCCTGTAAAAACCTGCACTGATCTAGTTCTCTAGCAACAGTTCTAATCTCAGTGAGTTCTACCCAAGTGAACAAATTGCCAATGTCTACATGGCTTTTTTATTTACAACAGTAAAACGGGAAAAAAAAAATCTTATCTAGATTTCTGAATACATTTACTCAGATTTAACATAGAACTCATCAAAAAGCAATGAATGCAGAATTGAACTGTAGATGCCTGCTGTAACAGCATGAATTAAACTTACAAATCATCTTCTTCCCTTTCTCAAGCGCTTCATTAGTCCTTTCAAAAGCCTAAATTTTGTTTCCCTGGGCTGAGAAATGTAAATTGTTTTTCAGTAGCTGTGCCTTTTCTACCAGTTTCCTCACTCCCTCATTTCTTCTATTGCTAATGCTGGCTACAGGAATAATTAAAGTTAGAGGAGGCATCGTAAGCATTTGATCACTTGGAAGTCTTACAGTAATTCTTACATGTTTTCTACATTGTGTTTTGTGAAGCTACTTTTTGCATGAGTCTTAAAATGATTATGCTTTATTTGGGCATATATCCGTATGATATTATGTAAATTATACGATGAAATCGGTATGTTGAAAATAATTAAAAATGAACAATTAATTCATACCTCATAGCAAAGGTAATTTTCAGCAGCCTACATTGCTCAATGGTTTCATCAGTGACTTTTGGTGGTTGCCACAAAGCCGGCAAAAACATAGCTGAGAGTAAATTAAGGGGGAATGCTGACATGGCTGATGGCAGAGTCTCTAGCTGGAAAGACCTTTCTATTCATGACATTCCCCAAGAGGTTTGTGACACACAATAACCCCCAGTGTGAGTAGGGAGTGAAGGGATGGGCAAATAGTCCATCAACAGAAGCGTGACCGGTACATTGAAGGAGGTGATCCTGCCCCTCTACTCTGCTCTCGTGAGACCTCACTTGGAGCATTGTGTCCAGTTCTGGTGTCCTCAACATAAAAAGGACATGGAGCTGTTGCAGCAAGTCCAGAGGAGGGCCACGAGGATGATCAGGGGGCTGGAGCACCTCCCGTATGAAGACAGGCTGAGAAAGTTGAGGCTGTTCATCCTGAACAAGAGAAGGCTGCATGGAGACCTCATAGCAGCCTCCCAGTATCTGAAGGGGGCCTATAAGGATACTGGGGAGGGACTCTTCATTAGGGACTGTAGTGGTAGGACAAGGGGTAATGGCTTTAAACTTAAACAGGAGAAGTTTAGATTAGATATATGGAAGAAGTTCTTTACTGTGAGGGTGGTGAAACACTGGAATGGGTTGCCCAAGGAAGCTGTGAATGCTCCATCCCTGGCAGCATTCAAGGCCAGGCTGGACAGAGCCTTGGGCGACATGGTTTAGTGCGAGGTGTCCCTGCTCATGGCAGGGGGGTTGGAACTAGATAATCTTAAAATCATTTCCAACCCAAGCCATTCTATGATTCTATGAAATTGTAATTGTTAATGAGAAAAAAAACTAGATTAACATCCTAAGGACAGATCCAAATAATCAGTTTACTAATATCTGCATGTGGCTTTTTTTTTTTACCCTAATAAAGCTAGCAAGCCCTTAGTCTTTTGTAGAAAATACCTGCCATTGTTGCCTGCCATTGCTTTTTTACAGCAGCACAGTTGAAAGGCTAGAAATTAAATATTAATTCATTTAATATTTTCAAGTAAGTTTGATGGAGTTTTAAACCAGTGCTTTCTTTAAGAGCCTGGTGCAGTTAAAGAGCATGGAATTTAAACACAGCAGTAGCATTACCACAGAGCCTCTTCTCATTCCAAGCATTTACTATTCTTAAAAAATGTAAAAAGCCCATAGAGTTAGTTACTTGGCACAAATAATTTATGAATTCAGAAGAAAACTATGCACCAATTCAAGCTTATAGAAAGTGAAAATATTTTCCTGTCTCCATTCAGATAAAGAAACTGTTTTCAGCAGTTCATTTAAAGCCAAATCCTATCACGCTCACATTAGAAGGATGCTCTTTATGAGGAAATAAAATGACGCATTGATCCATTGACTGGCACATCAATCAGGACACGCTGATAGAGAATCATTAGTCAAGATTCCCTACTAATAGAAAATCATTAGTATACAGCACATCAGCAGTAATGCCTCTCAGGCTACTCAGTTGTCTATTAAGCAATACCTAACTTTGAGGCTAGTTTCTCTGTAGCTTTTGAAGCTTCTGGGGCATAATTTATTCAAGACTCTTGACATAGTGCAATCCTTCTGGATCACAGTATTGGCCTGAAAATAAAGTACACAGAAGTGTGTAGAAATGTGAGTAAAAGGGCAATGGGGAGATCTTTATTTGAAAGTACCGAGGCAGCATTAAAAGCCTAGTTTAAATTCACCCAAACCAGAAATTTTCACAACAAACATTAACAGTTATTCCTTTGCTTCTGTTTATTAGCTGCAGGCAATCCAGTTCAGGATACATCTCAGTAGGACTGTGATTACTTCCATAAATAATGCATGCTTCATTTTGATTCTCTCAGTGTACCTGCTACGCCATTTATTCTGGCATCCACACAAAGCCCGTGAAGTGTTTGACAGCCCAGCTAGCCAGTGACATGGCAGGATGAACCCAGATTCAAGGAATGCATCTGTATGAGCTCTGATGCAGCAAGGCTCTAAGCAAACCCACTGTCAGTCTAGAGAACCCTGAATTTCCACAATACGAAGAAAGCAATGGAAATAACAAAACCTGATTGCTTTTAATACTTATTAATGATGCTATACAGTTTAAATGGAGCACTTCAGTTACAACACTCTCTGTAAACTGCAACAAGCCATTATCACAGCCTGAAACAAGAGTTCAGAAACAGAAACACCCAAAACACGAATTCATTACTTAGTGTTGGTACAGGAGGTTTCAGTACATGGTTTTTGACAGATTGTTTTGAGTTGAGAAATTGAGGTCCAGGGCTAGACTTCCTCTGTGTTTTCTTCCTGTTGACCTTGTTTGTTTGTGTGGGTGTTTTTTAAAGTCAGGTAACAGAACTGTAACACTAACCTAGCAGTTGCTGATACTGTTTCTTCAAGTTGTCGTCTATATTGTATAGCACTCAAAATACAGGTAGTAAGTATTAGGACTTTGGGATACCTCTACAGTTTTTTTATTGAGCTTCCTAGACTTATTTTCATTGTGCCTTCCAAGTAAGTTGATGCAATTTTGTACTGATAGTTATAACTTAACATACAGTCTGAACCACTTATCTCATTTGTACATATTCTGACCTTTAATGTTTTATATATTCTCTTTTTAATTATCATAAATGTCTCTTAAACCGCACCTGGCTTCTGCTGTTTATTGCATCTTTGTCATCCTGTGCTGACTTTACATGTGCAGTATCTTTAAAAGAATCCTTTCAATATTATAATACCATATGAAGTTTCTCAACATACATGAAACAGTTTAGATTTTCCACTTTTTATCATTGTTGTTTGACTGCATTCCAGCCACAAAAAACTGCCAAAGTTTGTATCAGCTGGAACACGTAAGTTCTTCCTACATCCCACCATCTCCTCTAAAAGATTAACTTCTTCATATTAACGTATCTTTCTATAGTAGGCTTCCCTGGCCTAGCTACTGGAGTATAGGATTTAGGAATAAACTATTATGAACTTACAGATTCTAAACGTTGTCCTGGGTTCAGCTACAGCAGTCATTTTTTTCTCCTTCTTAGTAGCTGGTGCAGTGCTGTGGTTTTGACTGTCAGTCTGGGAACAACGCTGATAACACCGATGGTTTTAGTTGTTGCTAAGTAATGTTTACTCTGACCAAGGACTTTCTCAGTCTCATGCTCTGCCAGAGAGGAGGGGAAGCTGGGAGGAAGCAGAGACAGGACACCTGACTCAAACTGGCCAAAGGGCTATTCCATACCACAGCACGTCATGCCCAGTATATAAACTGGGGGGAGTCACTCGGAAGGCCCAGATCGCTGCTCGGGTCGGGCTGGGTATCGGTCGGCGGGTGGTGAGCGGTTGTGTCCTTTTCCCTTGTTATTCCTCTTATCATTATTATTGGTAGCAGTAGTGGTTTGTATTATACCTTAGTTACTGGAGAGCTGTTATCTCAACCCGTGGGAGTTACATTCCTTCGATTCTCCTCCCCATCCCTCCGGGAGCAGGGGGAGGAAGGAAAAGGGGGGGAGTGAGCAAGCGGCTGCGTGGTTCCAAGTTGCCGGCTGGGCTTAAACCACGACAAACGTATATTACTGTTCTGAATAATACGGGTAGAAAATCCTCTAGATTTCACATCATGCATGGTGGTGACATTCAGTTTTCCCCTAACACCCACCTTAGCTTTCATCTTACTAGAAAGAAACAGTGGGGGCTTTTGGGAGTCTACATGAGCTCTGAGTGCATACCGTAGTGAGAAGAGGATGAAGATGCCCTTTCACATTCACGTGCTCTCTTCTTGAAGAGTTTGATTGCAAAGAGGAACAAAACTGACAAATAAGACTGCCAAAGCAAGTGGTGGGGGGGGTGTTGTTATGGATTTTTTTGGGCTGGGTTGTTGTTGGGGTTTTTTTGGTTGGGTGTTTTCTTGGGTTTGTTTTTTTTTGGGGGTGGGGAGGCGTGCAGGAGGGTGGTGATTTCTTTTATTTTGTTTGCTTTGGGTTTTTTGTTTGGTGTTTTTGGGGGGTTTGGGTTTTTGTTTTGTTTTTTAAATCAGGGCAACATAGAGTGGCATTTCTTAAAAAATTTAAGACATCATCAGAGGTTTTTTTTTTAGTTTGGCCACAAAGGAAATACTGTGGACTGGATTCTGTTCTCATGCTGGTGGACACAGGAAATAATTGCAGTAAAACGTGGTGTAGCAGACCTCTGGAAAAGGAGACAAAATCCTGCAGTGTTTACACATATGGGATAGACATCCTATTCTCTGTGTAAAGAAGTTAGTTCTTTCACCAGACCTGTTATAAAGCCCTTATTTCGTCATGAATCAGTGCACACTCAGGATGCAAAAACAGGCTCAAAAATGTATGCCACATTGCTGATAAGGAAGAGAAGAAAAGAAAAGGTCAAGTCTTTGAAGCAAATTGGCTAATTCAGCAAATAAAAAGCTTGGTTAGGGAACAACACAGAACTCAATGAACATCCAGGGAACTGCCTCAAGGATTAACAGGTGCTAGATAACCTATATCAAAATATCAAACAATATCTTTACCTCACCCTCCTCCCCTATTAATTTGCCAGTGGAAACAAGTGAGGTGATTTTTCCTTTGCTATTTATTTGGTTCCCTGGTTTCAAACTTTTATGGTTAGCATCTGGGAGACATACCATTCGAAGTGCAAAGCCAGCTGAACTTGGTAACAGAGGCAGGCAGAAGATGCCCTCCAAAAGATGAAAAAGATGTGCTATATGTCTGTCCATTTCATTGTGTAAATACCTTCTTCCACCAAAAATAATAGTAACCAGTTGTGCTGGTAAATATCTCTATCAATTTATATGGAATATTTAAACACATCTTTTCCATTATTAAGTGCAAACACTCTTCTGGAAACCGTACTGCCTGTGCCTTCCTTCATTATAGTATTTCAGCATGTCATAAGAATGGCTTTGACTAATGCCATTAATTTGCCTCATCCATTCTCAATGCTTGCATTTCTCTACTTTTCTAACTTGAACCCTAGACACAGACTTAAGGTAACAGACATGTACAGACTTTAACAATGGCAAAGCAATTATTCCAGAAAATACAGAATCATCCACAAACTTTGACAGAAAAGCCATGTCAAAATACTTAAAAAGGAGAAGAGCAAGACAGTGGGGATTTTAACATCAAGTGCTTAACCTGATATTTGGATAGGAGACTGGCCTGCTATTTCTGTTGTGTTAAAGAGCAGTCAGTGGAACATTTTGATATCCAAATTTGGTTTGTCAATGCGTTTAGCCAAATGAACAACCAAGCACAACGTGCTTTGGATCTCATTATTGTGTGTCTGGACACTGTAAATCAGAAGTGATAGTTCAGTGAGAAGCCTTGCTTCTAATGTTTTGTTTATACAATACTTAACATTGCTCACAGATACTATAATCAGATTAACTCTAGGCACAAAACACAGAAGCAAAAATAGTGCAAAAAACCAGTGCAAAAATAAAACTGAAAATTTCTTTCTAAATATTTTGTCTAATTTATTTTTTCCCTGTGTTTTGAATTATACTTGTAACATAGTTATAGTTATTTTGTTCTTAAATGCATTGTGGTATGTGTCATACCAAAAAGAACATTTGTCTGGACCTGATTTGAACTAAGATACTCCACATGGAGGTAAAGATGCTTTCAAGCTGAAAGAAAAGATAACATTTCAAGATGTGTATCAGGATGCTTGTATAGTTCTAAAATCATCGGGAAAAAAAAAATTATATGTTTGGAGTTTTTTTAAGTTTTAAGACACCCTCAAACAGCTTAAGACAACTGGATTTTTTATTTATTCAGTAAATTTACAACTCTAGGCTAGCACATATGAAAACAATGAGAACAACATCCAACACAGGTCACTGCAAATTTGGGCACTGTACGTTAAATACTGAAGTCAGTATTTAATAGATATGTAAAGGCACAACACTTACCATGGACAAGGAAGCGAAGTATGGATCATGTTTCAGATGACTGTAAATCATCCAATGGGTAGCCCATTATACCATATGCTGATGAAAGATTTGGCCATAACCATCAAGATCTTAAAAATAACAAAACACACAAAAGATAATCAGACACTGAAATAGTGAAAACTGAGTGTTCCTTATTTAAAAAACAGTTTGACTGCTCTTTAAAGCATACTTTTTAAAAGACAAAAACACAGTTAGAAAACAGCCCATTGCACACCATCTCCATCCAGTATCTTTTGCTCAGATACTTAATTTGCAGGTATTTTGCAGGTTTTTTGGCTTTCAGCTGAATTTTCAGCATCCAGACCCTATATTTGTTGTTGTTTGACAACAGTCTTATGCATCAGCATTTTACTCAAAACGTTTTCAAGCTCTATTTTCCTTTTTGTTTCTTTTATGCAGGACTTCATAGTGTACTTTCCACGAAAGCATACAATCCACACACCAAAATTAGCTACAAAGCTGGGTGATGGGGAAGAGTGCAGAACGTACACAGCACACATGTCAGCAGGCAGGTGACAACGCCAACACCTCTAACACAAGGTACACCACTTAACTTGGGTTAGGAGCACACAGAGAACAAGGAACACTCATTATGCCATTAACAACAACATATTCCTATTAATTCCTTGTTTCTATTTCACTGAACACGAAGGCCAGAGTGATAGTAAGCTCATCAGAGGATCTACTCTCAAAGTTTAATTTTCAGACCCAGATGATGGACAGAAAAGCAAGAGAGGCAGGCTCCAGGTCAAACAGCTGTATAGCACTGAGGTAATAGCTGAGGTAAAATTCAGCTTTTATTCGCTGAACAAAAATAGAGATTTCTGGGGGAAAAAAAAAATAATTATTACACAAGCATTCTTTCATCATTCCTCCAAATTCCCAGAAAGGGCAGCAACTTACACTCTATCTCAAACTGAGAATTTGACAAATTTGGATTTACTTGAGGCTTTTTGGTTGGTTGGTTTGCTTGGGGTGTTTTTCTCAAAGCAAAAAGGAATGAGAGCATTCTACCACCCTTGGAGCATCCCATTTCAATAGTTTCAGATTTAAATATTTCCTCTTAAGAGAAGCTTTTTTATTACAGTTATATTTAAAGTCAAATCTTAGATTAAAAGAAAGTCAACACTAAAGTGAAAGTGTATTCCAGCACAACAATCCCTCTTCCATTGAACATTTTAAAGTGAGGGGTTCCAAAACCCGCTTTTCAGATACAGAATGAAATTTCAATGATCTCTCTGAACTGGGTTTTACATTTTCCATGGAACTGCAACTGCGTAGATCTTAAAAAGGAATTTTCTTTTCACCTTAAATGAGGAAAGCTTAGGTAAAATGAATACAATTTTCTGACCATTTTGCACAGATTATTTTTGTCTGCATCACACTTTTCTTCCCCACTCCTTCTGCTGAAATTCTACATCTAAACTCTGTTAGTAGCTTAAGGGCAGCTATATGACCCATCCAAACATTTCACCTTTCTGTTCTGCCTTTCTTCTCTAAAAAAAACCATCAGAAATGCTGAATTACATGCTCGGCCAAGTAATACATAAATTAGTGAAAACTAGACGGATAGAAAAGGTCATCACACAAATTTACTACAACCAACTATTACCCAGATTCATTGTACAAGGGAAACAAATTCTCAATTGTCCAACACATGAGAATATTTTAGCATGGTGGAGACCTACACGAAAGCCAAACCAAATATGCTTAGGAAAAGGCATTCTACTCACACACGATAGCTTTTGATGTGCATGTTCTTCTAAACGCTTTTCTGTATTCATTTTCCAATGCTGTTTCAAAGAACAAGGACAAAATTACCTATTCTCAAGTATGATCAGGCTTTGTTCAGAAAAACCAGCTACTTTAAGCAGATCACAGTGACAATATAATTTCTGAATAACTACACCTTTGTTTTATGGAATTGAGTGCGCCCTCAGCAAGT
>NW_009919587.1:0-25888 GCF_000696875.1 Nestor notabilis
AAATAAAAAGACAGACTTTTTTGCATCTTCTGAAAAGACAGAAACAAGCAACTCTAGTTGTCTCTAAACCCACTATATTAAAAGTTAAAAATTTAAATGTTGTACTGTAGAAGTATGTGCATGTACTTGACTAAAAAACCCCCCAAAATCTTGAAAATAAAATTTATTTTCTTAATTAAAACTTAAAAAAATGGCAGGGTACATTCTAGCAGTGAAGAAAGAAACAGAATTCTCAGAATAATCAGCTTCAAGTTTTTTTATAGCTTAAGTACGATGTTCGTATTGGATTTCAAGTGTTCACATAAGTACTGTAAAAATATCATCTTAATGCCAAATATAGAGGCTATTAAAATACAGT
Organism: Nestor notabilis; assembly: GCF_000696875.1. NCBI lineage: Eukaryota > Metazoa > Chordata > Aves > Psittaciformes > Psittacidae > Nestor > Nestor notabilis. The sequence continues at coordinate 359 of NW_009919587.1, forward strand.
TACATGAATTCTAAAACAGATTCTGCTATTTTTACAACAGGAAGATACTGTCTAATTCTCTATGTCTCATATTCACCAGTTCTCAGGTATTCTGTAATGACTGCTTCGAAGGTACAAAAAATACTGTATTAGCTGCAAGGAGCCCACTGACACGAGCCTCTTGATGGGTGCTGTACCAGAAGCCTCCCCCAAGCCAACCTGCCTCACTCGAAATCTGAGTTTCATTTAACCCAGAACTAAATGCACAATGATCCCCAGTTCAGTTTTATTACTTATTCACATTATTCTTGCTGGGTAAAGCAATCAGGGTAAACTTCCTCTCCATTCGTAGCCAGTGGTTAGGCCTTGCAGTGCTGTTGCCTGATATCTGTCTATCCCTGAATTTACAACCAGAATAAATCTCTCGAGTGAGGTTTCCTTAATTTCACCTCCTCCTTGATGCCTGTATACCTTCACGATTAAACCAACATTTCAAAAACTGTCCGAAACGTGGTTTTAAATCAAAGTTTTTTGGCAGCCTCCCTCTTCACTTTCTAATAGTGATAACAATTCAAATGCTTTTAAACAAATGAGTGTTGATATTTTATATTCCAAAAGGCCAAAGTTTATCCCTCTGGAATCCAGAAGAGAAGAAATAATTAGCTGCTATTATTTTATGAAAGCCATACTCAAAATGTGGAACCAGAAAGCTATCATCCTCCTACTAAAAAGCGGCCATTTTCTTCATGTAAATACAGTAAGATACCACAGACAACTTGTTTCTCACTTTGTCCATGAAATGATGCTATTTAATAGCACCACACCAGGTACAGCGATGTGGGAGTGTTAACTATCATCAACAACATCCAACACTCGCAAATTGGGGCCACAAAAGGAGGCAAACAATATTTATCTTCTAGCTTTTGAACCACAGTTTTTAAAAGCAAAGCTATAAACCTATTTTTATTACTATTAATAGGAACTGAGATCCTTGCAAAATTGCCTGATTACAGGGTTTTTTAGTTTTTATTTTTTTTTTAAGTACCATATTATCATATTTGTTTCATAAGAACTGGCAATGCTTGATACTGAAAACCAAAAGAAGATCTTACAAATAAAACTCACACAGTTAGTCTAAACTCTGAACATTAAGCTCTTTTGAGGGATTGACTCAATCCAAACTGTCAAAAGGATGAGCCTTCAGTCCCCCACCTATCTTTCTTGGGTATTTAGATGTAGAGCAGATGTGAGAGAGGGCACAGAAGTTCAGCTGCCAGAAGTGAGCAATATTAGCCACCTCTGACCCAAGGTGTCCTCCGATAGGAAAACCCAAGCCCAGACAGAGGAGACACCAGGGGCTCGCTCTTAACATGGAAGACTCCACTATGTGAGGCTCTCCTGAGGCTGCCCTGTGTTGGGAAACAGTCCCAGGCTGCACTAATAACTTGGATGGGGGATGATGGAAAATAAACCTATTAAAATACACAAGCACAGAAGTGGGAGGAAACATCTTCTAGACTGCTGGAGGTCAGTGTCAGAAGTTGGAATGATTTGGAGGGACAACATCTCTTCACATATTTCATATAGCAATATGGTAAATGCTATGCTAACAGACACAGAGCTTGGCAAACACCAGGTTTGTCTGCAAGCTTCTTTTTTTTTGTCTAGTCACGTTGTTGGTTTTACAAAATGTAATTTTTTTTGGTTGGTTGGTTGGTTTTAGCTCAATTAATTAGACATTTTAATCACCTAAGGTTTTTATTAGCATGGGCTACCTAATGTAGATATTTGAGAGGCATAGGAATAATCAGCTCAGCCATGATTAGAAAAATAACCATTAAGAAGAAAGCATCTGGAATACTGTACAGCACAAACTGAAATATGAAGTACAATATGATTGCAAAACAGATACTTATCACAGTACAGTGCATAAAACACCCAGGGCGAAGCAACCTTCCTGGTCTCAGCCAGGTGCTCTCCACCTACCATGGATGCTGCTATCCCAGAAGAGGTGGGAGGCAGCTGGAAAAAACAGGAAAGCTCAGCAAGAGGGGTCAGAAGCCTAGAAAGCACCATCTGTGAGAAAAACTAATCAACCTTCATAACAAACATTTGTCTTGAAAGAAGAGCTGCTGCAATGGAGCAGTTTTGTTTTCTATGCCATAATGGAAAGGAAATGCTAGACTTAAAGTGCCGAGGGAATGATTCAATATGCATTAGGAGAAGAAAAAAAATAAAAAATTCCTTTCCAATACAGTAAAGAGGAAAAATACTATCTGGAGGGAATGAGGAATACTGCTAGGGATGCTTAAGGACGGATTTGGCAGGTACAGTGGCTCCATATTTAGGGGCAGAGCTAGAGTGGGTAGCTTTCGAATTCACTTCCATCTCACTGGCTCCAAGACATGTGCAGCACATTTACAGCTTCACCTTCGGAAAAGCCAAGATTTTAGCCTACATATGCTACCCTCCTGCAGTAGAGAGGTTTAGGAGACAATGTTAATATGCCTAAACATAAGCATCTAGTGACATTTTATCCGTCAAAGAGTATCCAAGGAAGTTGCATAGGAATGGCAGTTTGGACACACAACCTACACAAGATCTGTGACCCTCTGGAGTAGCAGCTAGTTCTAAAAGAAAGAAAAGTCAGCCAAAAGGCTAGTCTGGGACCTCGGAAGATTGACAGAAAATTGCCCTGCAACATTTATTTACAGGCCTCCATGACAGCCCTCACCTTAAATCCAAGAACTCTGAGGACATCCTTTTTAACAACAGGTTAAACAAAATAAACCTGCTTTGTAACAAATTTGGCTTTTCCAGAGTCTCCTGTCCAACATGAGCAAATCTAGCAGGATGCTGACTGTTCGCATAAGGGCTTTAATAGCTCATTATCTGCTGCCCATGATGAACAGTAATTAAACAAGAACACATGCTTACACAGTGACACTACAGAAGTTCAGCAACAGTAGTTTAATAAAACCACATGCATACAATGACCTTCCAAGCACTACTTATTCAAGTTCATCCCTGCACGTGTTTTACAGTTGCCCTGAAAGAACCTGAGAGCCACGGACAGCAGATGGTACCATCTGGAGATGTAATAAATATAATCTGAACAAATTTTAGTCCTCCTCTATTCTCCCAGTCCTACTGGTACCGAGTGATATTCTTCTGATTTAATTATAATCTATTATAGAAAGGGGTTTATTTTTTTTTTAGCTTTGAAAAAAGCAAACAATTTAAAAATTATACATTTCAAAAGAACATTCTCATGCTCACAATAGTCAGTTAATGTTTTTCATTGTAGGCGTCTGTTTCCTTTGCATTTAGAAACTTTCAGATCAGGCTGAGTACCTGCTGCATCTCAAAGAGGAACTATGCCAGTTCTGCAAAAATCCCAGCAAAAAAATTGCTTCCTCATGTATTATGCAGTGGTCAAATCTGAGAGCGTCTTTAAAACAATTTTCAGTGAGTTTCAGTGAGAAGATTTACACAAATGATTAAAAATTATGTATGTTTCTCATGATCGAAACAAAAATAAATTTTGGGACAGGAAAAGCTTTTTAATGGGAAACTATATGTTAATTTAAAAAAAAAATCTGATTTTCCTTTTTGTTTCAAATTTTAAAAAAGCTACATACCCTCGTTTAAGAAATGTGACTGTATTATGCTTCAGAATGAAAGCACATTTTGAATTGAGGGGGTGGAATGTGCAAGCACAAAAAAGGCTTTTTTATATTGCTATCGAGACCTATCCAACAAACTGGGAAGCAACCGCATATCCTTCAGTATGGTAAACAGACAGCCCCAGAGGGCCTGGACTGCCTTCCCTGGATGAGGGCTGTCACTGACGAGTTGTCTTTTCCCAAGAAGAGCTTATCTGCAGCCAGACTCTGACAGGGGGCAGTGTCAGGGACAGAGCTTGCTTACATCAAGAAATGTAAAAATTAAAGGCAAACCAGACTGGTTACATAGCACCTAGCAAGAGAATTAATGCAGAACACAGGAAAGAATGGAAACATATTCTCACATCCATAGATTCCTTGCTCCACCACCTATCCTAAAGGTGTTTCTGCTACCACGGCTCCATTGACAGCCACTGACTTGGTAATAGAATTGAGGAAACTTTGTGAGAAAAGTAATTTATAAGAATGGCCACATAAGAAATTGTCTTGTGCATTTTTTTTCTGCTTGTAAAAAGACCACTTAATCTATATATTTCAGGCAAAGGCAGATGAACTTTGTGGCAATGACATCCAAATCTATATAACCTATATAAGAGTAGGAATTCACCTCTCCTTTGCATTTTTAGCAGCACAGGCAATGGAAATCAATTAAAATTTAAAATGTGGCAACAACGTATTTGTAGGTAAAATGCATTCATATGTAAAAACACTACCAGGCTCAAAATTAAACTACTTTTAATTTTGTTGACAGTCCGAATTGCTTTCTGAATTGCTGCTTAGTAAATAATTCAATATTTGGCTTTCAAACACTGTAGGCAATTTTTTCCCCTTGAACTGAAATTTAAATTTGAATACTGAGGTTTTTTATCCCATCACTTTTATTTAGAATACAAACCCACTCCTGCAATGGAGTTTCTTTTGCGTATGAGAACCAGAAAAAGCTTTATTTTATGAATTTTAAATTTTTAAATAAAGAACATGCTCAGAAAGAAACATACCTACTCCCAGTACTTATTTATCCAAGCTAGTCTTAAAATATAATAGTCAAAACCACATTTTTTATACATGCAGCGGAACATATGCACATATACATGTCAGCTAGAGGATAATTAAGTAACTTTTACTTGACAATTTTTCCAATTTGCAGGTGTGTTTGGAAGCTTATAGAAATTCTTATGCAGATAAAAATGTACCTTAAAATTTAACAAGCATAAAAAAGATTAGCCTGACATATAACCTAGATTATCAACAATGCTGTCCCCTCACCCATTCATTTTTAAAATGACAGATTTCATGGATCTTAAAACAAATGAAGCACTAAATGGTTTAGTTACGAAGAAAACAACAAAACCACCCAAGAGTATGTGAAGACACGCCATTCCACCAGACATTTTGTATTTAAAGCATTTGCTTTGAAAAGCAGTCCAGGTGATACGGCAGCCACTGTCTTTCCCTGCTTTTTCACAGTTCCTTCCTCCCTGAGGCTGTGAGGCACTGGTGAAAATTTCTTTGTAAATATATAAAGTATCCATATAAAAGCAGTGCAGCCTAGCCATTCACACTATAAACCAACAAGCTTAAGATCATATTTTTTGAACATAACTAGGCAGTATTTTTTAGGCAAGCTCATTCTGAGTTACTGAGGAAAGATAGTCCTCAGGGACAGTGAGAGCGAGGCCTCCTCCTAGCAGAAAAGACACGAGAAGAAGCTTTGGTCCTTAGCTCACAGGAGTGCAAATGCCCAGTTGGGTGCCACAGGAAGGCTCAAATGGGAATTAGGAATGAAAAGTCAGATCAGAACAAGAAAGCTCATAAAAGGCAGCCATTTCATTAGTCTACTTCAGTGTCTGAGCACGTATAGGCTGTGCTGCCCAGAAGGATGTTGAGCAAAAAAACCACCCCAACCCTGGCAAATGTACTGCTGTGTACAGGACTGATAGTGGATGTAGCAAGTTAGAATAACATCCTCCTTAGTGTCCTAGAGGATGCTGCACTTCCTTATATCTGCCAGCCTCATAAGGAATATTTCTAACATGAAACATTACCTGTCATTTCTCACAGCTCTGCTTATTTAAGACACTACCAGGCATGCACACTTCTACCACCCTAAGTAATTCCAGAGGGGAAGATACAGTATCTTAATGGTCTCTCCCTTGCCTCTCGGTGAAGATAAAACTAACTAGGTGGCCAGAAGACAGGACAACCCTAATGGTATCTTCTGTAACATGGAAAGAGGCTGTCAGAAAAGCAAACTGCCCTATTAATTTCAGACACACATTCCCATCAACTCCTGTGTGCTTAATCCAGGCTTTACACATTATTCAACCTGACTCCCACCTTTCACTGTTGCCCAAACCCTGCCAAACTGAAAAGACACCCTATACAAGAGGCAGAGAAGCAAAACCCAGAAGTGGTACACAGTGTACCACTTCATAACATAGTGTTTAATTAGCAAACAGTGATCTTTCTGAGAGAGAGCATTTGCACTGCTCATTACAGTCCTCTCATCAAAAACAGACAAGCCTCCCTGTACCTGTAATTCAGAATTTGAAACATCTGACCTTATTTGGAGTATATTTTTCACTAGCACAAACTCCTTCTTGAAGGCAAATACTGCCTAGAATGTCACACGGAAACACCTTCTTGGTCACAGTGTGTAAAACCACTGGTAGTCAGTCGTAGCGCTCCCTAAACCCATCTGTGCTATTCTGTGAAAGCACTGCCACCTTGAATTTAATTTCTGCAATTGGCAGGTGGGGTGGGAGAAACTGCTCTCAGTTTCTCTTACTATTCTCTTGCTGCTTCCAAATTTTTTTACTCAGAAAAAAAAGGAGAAAATCTCAGGCTTGGTACCTCAGCTCAAGCAGACATTTGATATCTCTTTCAGCGACTATTAGATATCTCTTTCACTGACATTAAGGGGAGATTTCCTGAAATCCTTTACAGGGATTGGACGTACCCCTGAGCTGCAAAATGCCAGCATCAGCTCCTCTCTGGCCTTTGGCAAGTGTCTTCAGTGGTTTAAGGTTAAAAGTCACGTTTCAGAGACTGGAACATGAGGCTATTATATTCCCCTGGGACAGTGCTCGCTAGACTCTGTGGGACTAAGCATGGGATGCTGAGAGATGTTGCAAATGTGCACAAGGGCTTACGGTGATGGAGCAAAATGCCAGGGAATACATGTAAGTGTGCCCAGACTTAAGAAATGTTGTGAAATCTTTTCAAGGTGACGCAAGTCATGCAAGGAAGATTGTTGCATCATAAACACTCCAGTGGAGAAAATCAATGCAGCAAACAAAAGGCTCCCACCCTTCAATTACCCCAAAAGGACAGCCAGTGATTTATTGAAATCTAGTCAAGAGTTTGTTACAGAAGATACTCCTATATAGAAGATACTCCAAAATTATGATGATTGGGTAGTAAAACAAAAATCCTAATACACATATCAGCAGGCATTACAGTACTCCGAGCGCAGAAAAAGGACACAGTACTCAGAGTGCAGAAAAAGGACAGAAAACCCACAGGAGCAAGAGAGGAAGAGGTGAGGAATGATGCAGAAGGAAATGGGGTTAAATAGTGGGAAGACAGTCTAAGTTATTTCTTTCTGCTCCAAATACCTTTTCAAACTCAGAGATGTCAATGCTTTTCTATCCATATTCCTGAAGAAATCTTAAGGAGCCCACACAGTGGGAAGCTCCTTTGCACACCATTTCAGGTCTCAGGTGTGAGTTCCCTGGAACATCAGTGCTGCTCTGGCCAGCCCCACAGCACATCCAGTCAGCAGGCAGAGCTCCTGCCCCAGCACTGTATGGACAGGTCACAGCAGCAGAGACTCCCACGGATGCTACTGTTCTCCAAAGACTTTTTCAAGGAGTATGGAAAAAAGTACAGGTTTTTCTGTGGCTAAGTCTGTAGCACCTACAGCCAGTTACACTCTGTAGAGACCTAGTATCTGTGTCTCGTAAATGTGGAACCTTTAGTAATCCCTTTTATTGTCCCACAAACCAAAGTCTGAAAATGAAGGAACCACCATCAAAAATACTTTCAAATAATAAAGCAAAAAGTGAAGCAAGCTTTCCTGGGACAAAACCTTGAAATAGTCTCCCAAGAAAATCTCAGAAGTGTTCTTTGGCATTAAGTGATGAAATCTGTCAAAACACAGAATGCAGATAGCAGTGGGGCCAGAGGGGAAGGGGGTGGCAGTGCCATGATGCACAGTTGTCTCCTTCTGTTACCTCCCACTAGCAGAAGACAAACCTGAAAAGGCCTAGCTTGTCCTTCACAACTTCACAGAAATGCAACGCACTGTGCCGTAGCCATTGATCTGCTCCCCGTATGCAGGGTGCCTCTTGAACCACACAGCAAGAGGGATGGTTGGTGCCACAGATCTGAATATTGTTTGTCATTTTCATAGATTCAGGAGCAAACACACAGACAAACTCAAACATCCCCAACAGGATCCTCTTTGATTACATAGCAAGAGACCATTACAGGACGGTGTCAATATGGAACATCTAAATGATTCACACAAATGTAATTTTAATTATGGCAATAAAACAATCCATTAAAGATCAGCAGTGCAATGTTCATGTGATATAACAAGACAAAAAGCAGCAACTGAACACACAACAAAGTTAGGTCCTAACAGATAAATATAGGAAAGGACACCCCACATTTTCAGTTTACCATGATGTATCTTGGCACTATAGAAGAGCTGACGCACAGAACTATTTGCAGTGTCAGTAAAGTCTTGCAACATCTATTCAAGGCATAAATTAGTGATTCAAAGAGAGCAGATGCTTAGTTGTTGCATATCAGTGTAGCTTTAGTAGAAAGTCAACAGAACTACGTTAGATTATAGCAGCTGGTGACAGCATCTGAAAAAAGCATGGAGCTCCTAATTTGCTGTGTGGTTATTTGAGAACAATTCTGCAAAAGAAGTTGGAAGAAACAGGACTGCATTTTACTATTTGATTTAAACTCAAGAGGTTTTAAAAGTGGGACTATAAAACCAAAAAGCTGAGAAAACAAACTTTTGGCAATGACATTTGACCTGTACAGCAACAACTGCAAAGGAACTGCATTCCTTGTCCCGCACAAAAAGCAATAGGAATGATTAAGCTTTAAAACATGTAAATGTACGCACAAGAACACATATAATCATCCAAGAGCTCAGAACTATGTCAAGATCACAAATGTGTAAGGCAAATAAATACATTTAAAAGGTTCATCTGATACCATGTCAGGGAAGGTTCAAGGTGAGGTTATAACATTTCTAAAAGAGAGAGGATTCCCCTTTGCCAGCCAGTTGCAATGTTTCGTTTTCCCACAGCAATGGAGGTGAGCAGGGCAATGATGTAGCACGCACAAGGGCACCCACCCTGTCAGCAGACAGCAGTTAAAAGCAAACCTCTCAGCTCAGAAACTGGATTTTGCACCTGAGAATACGATTTGCATGAAATCCCTTCTGCACTGGAAAAAGGCAGTGTTGCAAACAGAACATTGCAGCCATGGCAACAAGCAATTCAGTATTTAAACTTTTTAACAGACTAAACAGGATTTTCTTTCTGTTTTTATAATTTCATGGTCAATAATTCACCATGTGCACTTTACATGTCTAGCTGTTCATTAATGTCTCAAAACCAATCTCCTGCTAAAGCTTCAACCGAGAAAACCTCCTCACTCAAAGAAAAATAAAAGTATGTGTATACAGGGAAAGCAGTTCAAAAATGAAACTTTTTTCTCTTCTTTCTGAAATTGGCATAGAAAGATGGAGAAGAGCCCAAGTTCTGGCCCATTAAATCAAGCACTAGACCTTTATTAGTACTGTACATCATTAAATGTTACAACCAGCAAACCAAAAGCATTAAAACTGATATTTAAAAAAACCTAACAATTTAGGCCTTGCAACAGTATCTCTAAGTAATGCCCAAACAGCACAGGAACTCCAGTGGGAAGTCTCCCTGACTCTTTCCATTGACTGTGAGGAATTTGTTTTTAAGTATTTTTATACTGCTATCAGCAAAAACTCATTTGAAAACTGAAATTGAAGGCTAAAAATGGGATAAAGCATTCTGTATGGCCGATGAAATTCAACCCTGTTAATTAGACAGCTTCATTTCACAGTCACTCAGAGTCTAATATTACCCTAATAAAAGTATGGGGTTTTGGGAAAGTGTCATGCATAAATGCAACTGAAATCGGGCCTTTTTTAACTTTTAAAGGCATTGAATTTAATATCTGCAATCTGTTTTCTCAAAGTCAAGAATCTGAGATTTTTAGAACCTACTGACTGAAACGTAAGGGCAATGGAAAAACTGCTGATCTCTCCCAAGTAGACTAAACAGTGTCCGCACGGATTTTAATGCTCAGCAAAGGTGCTAACCTTAATGAATTATCTTAGGTAGGTAGTTTGTTATCCAAAGCTTGCATTACCATTTCCTATCTCTTTATCATTTTTAAACTCCTTTACTGTGGTGAAAACAGTGAACATGAAGGAACCAGACAATACAGACCCTTTGAGAGCTTCAGGGGTCATCCTGCCTTCCTTGCCACATCAGGTAATTTAATTGCAGCATGACCCCACAACTCATGGATGCAGGCTTCGTTGACTGACCCTAGACGCTGGGTGTGAATTCAGATTTGCTAGCAACACATGCTGAGAAGCTCCATAAATGACAGTGAAGGACAGAGCATGAAACAGACACAGAAATGTGCTTACACATTCAGGAGGAGCAGGGACCTTCTCCAATACCTGTTTATTCTGATTATTTTGACAAGTAGCACTAATATCTATGGAGTTAATGTGCCATGTAAGAGACAGTTATTCAGCATTGTGATATTTTTTTTGTTTTAAGCTCCTCTAGTCACATAGTTATTCTCTATTGTTTTGTTTGTTTCAAAAAATTCTTTTTTAACTTCTCTCTCTCTAAATCACAAGCTGAGGAACTGGGGAAAATATAATCTCTTTTTCAACTTCTTAGAGCTTCTGGGCTGTCTTGTGACCTGCCCGCCTGGATACTACACAATCACAGCCTGACCCTGCACTTCAGGGTTTACCAAGTGCTTTTTACAACGTTGATGGGGTTGGCGGGGAGGATAGTATGCAAGTGGAAGTGTGAAGAAAGCATGGAAGCAAAATCCATTTATAACTAAGAATTGCTAGTAAGAGGTGATTGGTGACCAGCCTACGGGGAAGAGTCTGGTGATCATGAGAGGTCATGCAACACTGATTATTAAGCCTTATACAAAAGGCAAATCAAACAGGTGTGTGACAAGGTGGACCTGGTAAAACATGGGGGATGTTGAAAGACTTGGGTTTTTTTGATAGGAGAAAGGAAAAACAACCTCCACGCTACACAAACAGGAAAAGCCACAGAAATATCCCATACTTACTTTTATCTTCCTGGTTTTCTTCTGCTGCTTTGCCCTCCTCTTCCTCCTCCTCCTCCTCCACCTCCTTCTGCTGTGCTTCTTCGTGGTGATCGGCGGCACCAACTGAAAGGCTCTGGCAGCAGTGGTTGAAGCCGCTATCCCGAGGCAGAGTGAAACTCCGGGGCTTTCCCCCATTCCCATTCAGCACTTGCATTCGCTCACCCTCCACGAGGGGGAAGGGGCCGTAGTGGTCTTGCAGGTGGCACTTCTGGGTGGGCAAGGTGGACTGCCGCCGGTGCTCGGGCGAGACCACGGCCACCTCGGAGAACACAGAGTCCTCCAGCGGCAGCGTCTGCAGGTAGTGGAGTCCTGAGCTCGTCAGCGGCGTCTCTATGAGGTCCTGCCAGGAGCGCCGCTGGCTCGCCGTCTTGCGCACATCGGTGGCGCTCCCCGCCGCCTCCGGGCGGAACTCCTCGTGCGACGACTGCGACTGGGAGGTCTCCGTGGATGAGAGCCGGCTGTGTTTTGGCTCCACATAAGGGCTTGTGCAGCTCATCTGCAACGTCAGCAGTGGAGCAATCTTCAGATCAGTGTACACCAACACCTAGTGCTCATAATAACCATGGACTTTTCATTGCCACTGACACCACCCAGTTCAGTAACTAAGGCATAATCTTACCGGATTAACCCACCCTGATCCTAACTTTAAGGCATGCCCATATCTACATGTCACACCTGTAGGTCAAACACCGATTCTTATTCATAATAGTAAAGATACCAGTATCTTTACTGTGTTCCTTAGTCTATAAAATAAGCCAACACAATTATTTGCAGTAAAATTGGAAGACTATAGCACTATGGAAGACATAGAAGAGATGTGCCCCGTCCATTAAAAATCTTAAAAATGCTATCCAAATGCCTGTTGTCATCCTATCTTGCTAAGAATTTCTTTGGAATCAAGTCTGCAGTGCTTTGGTGCAATTCAAAGATCTGTGGTCTGGGAAGATAAAGTATTGCATTCAAATTAAACAACATGACCAATTCCTTTACCCTGACTTTCCCAATTTTTCATTCCAAATTTTTGCATTTTAAAAACTATATTCAGGTAAAGTGCATTAGTTAATACTGTGTATATGGAGATAAAAATTAAAATTGCCAGTGCAGAACAAGTTAGAAGTCCATACTCTGGTTTATACCAACAACTGCTTCAAGAAGAAAGTAAAACAAATCCCCTTGTCTTCCAATTTAGAGAAACCTACTTTTTCACAACAACAGAACAACTGGTATCACTATTTGTGGTATAAGACAGAACATTTATATGTTGGCATTTCTCTGGAAATTCAAGTGTAATTTGTCACTGTAAAGCTTCACAGCACAACTGTTGGAGCCTTAGAGAAGAGTCTGTGTTGTTACTGAGGTAATAAGATTTTGTCAGAGAAGTCGATAAGGGGGTGGTGAGGGATTGCATGGGTGAGTAGGTGTCCATCATGAATGAAGAACAGGAAAAAAGAATTCTGCAACTTAATCTACTTCGTACAGTGAGTGGGATTATAAATCCATGTTCTCAGCAGACCAGTTGAAGTTAGGCTGTTGGAGGCTGTTAAGTTAGCAATGCATGTAACTGAACAAATGCAGGTACTGACTCAAAAAATATACTAGAGTGTGCCACAGTGTGTGCATGCAGATACTTCTAGGCAGAAGAGTACATAAAGGTGACATTTTATCTAGTGATCCCCGTAGACAGTTGCAGGTGACTTACCGAAGGAGGCCGTGGATATGTGTCGTACGGGGGTGGTGGGCTGTCTTGTTTGGGTGTTGACGGAGTGTCAGCTTCCTCCTTATCGCTCTCACTCCAATAATCTAGAAATTGCATACAGATCAGATCAAGAACTACCAACACAATTTGGTACATTTGTGTATCAGAGACTTGCTTTCACAAAACCATCCTTGGTATTACGAAGTTGAATACTAGTGAATGCTGACTCTGTAAATGTTAGCTGCTATTAACTGGAATTGTTTTAATCTAATCTAATCTAAATTCAAAATGTTACGTGGTATACTAAATTTAATCCCCCGTTGCAGATATTAAACAACAACCTGCAAATGAGCCACACATTTAACTCTTGTACACATCTTATAAAACACAACATGCATACAGAATACTCCTAATAAAAGTATCAGATTTTCAAATATTTATACAGCCACAAAAATAATTATGACTGGACATATATTGGCTGAAAAATACTGAAAGTATTTTTTAAACAGAAAGGATTGTAACTTGCTAAAGTCTTGTCTACCGCAAATAACATTAATAAATATAATTAGCACCAAGTGGCAAATCAAACAAGTGGAGGTTACTGCACACATGAATAATCAATGCTATTTTTCTACCCATTTTCTCCATTGTATGCTACCCATTACCCAAGCTTTTAAATTCAATTTCTAATAACGAACAGCTTCTTTTAAGATAAGGCAGAAAAACTTCTTTCCATGTATCTGCTTCGTAAAACAACTGCTGCCCTGTTATCCATGCAAGATCATAAGGGAGATATAGTAAGGAAAAGTATGATAATGATATTGAAGTGCAGAGTTCCCAAAGATGGATGAAAAACTACAAAGGACGCAGATCTTGCGGGTTAAATTTACCAGGATGAGGTTCCATTTTGTCATGAAATAAAGTCTTGACCAAGCCCATTTTATATGTTTGGTAGCTTGGTCAAAGGGCAAAACATGTAGACAAATGTACCACATGGGAATTTATATTTATTCTGTTGCAAATATTTTTGAAGCAGAAGAGCATCTAACTAAATGGACACTGGACTTTAATATGCCTTCAAAAAGAAAACTGCCAACTCTGAAGTTACCAAAACAGGTAACTTTAACATTTCTACACCTTGTAAAACTTATGCAAACATTTATGTTGTCACCTTCTAGTATTTGGTAAATCATTATACAACAGGACACTTTAGCTCAGGCTATTCACAGACTAACCACAGGCAATTTTCACTTTGCCTAGTAAGTGTTCAATGAACTACTTTACTTAACTTACTACTTTCTCTTTGATAGATGGGGAGAAAAAGATTGATTGCTGCTTCATAAACAATCTAAGCTAAAAATCCAAGCTGGCACAACATATGATTTTGGCTTTAAGGATTTTTTGTTGCTGTGATGATTATTGTATTGTACGATAAATGACCTACTGTACCTAATCTTATTAAAGATTTAAAAAAAACCCCTTACCTTTAAATAACACCATCTTGAAACAGCTGTCCCTATAATTTTGTATACATTTAGACTGCAAAAATGGCAGGGACAGCCTTATTTTTCCAAGCAGTAACAACTCCATTTTTACTCTGAGTCTTTTGATTTGCTTCCTTCAAGCTTATAGTTGAGAGATTCTCTTAAAATAGTATTATAAAAAAATAGCATAAAGAAAGCTTTCATGACTATGAAATAAAAAAAATTCAAACTGTTTTATCTCCAGGAATCTGCAAATAATTAATTTTTGGTGAATGAAAGACTAAATCAGTGAAAATTCTTTTTTAAAATCATTCTTAGTTTTTAAGAAAACTTGTTTCCAGCAGCTAAAACCACCAGAAAATATTGGCATATAAGCATGTTTGCTGTATTACAGCAAAGCCTAACAGCATGATGTGTGGTGAGAGGCCTGTCAGAATTGCATCACTCAGTGACATTACTGCAGACTTGGAGCTCAACTGTTTATTCTGAAAGTAAAATCTAGCAGCCTCAATACAGGTTCCAATTTTGGCTGAAAATACAAAGAGGTTCTTGCTGACAAATCCACATAACATAAACCACTGCATGATCATACCTTTGTGCACCTTATCTCAGACAAGGAATTATGTTGGCAACCTATGGCTTGTCTAGAAAAATTCTGCAGTCACAGGGGTCAATTTCCAGATGGAATGTATGAAAATAGCCTCACACCAGCTTTTAAAAATATTCTACTTTGGGCAATTGACTCATTAGTCTAAAATGTGTATAATGCTATCAAACAGTTACTGTATTTCTCTCTTTAGATTTTGTCCAATTCAGAGATGGACAAGCTCCATGCATTGGACATACCCTGAAAGGTTTCTGAATGAGCAATAGACTCACTAGCAATAAACTAACACTGACCTGCCATTTGCTGATTAAGTATTTTCTCTTTATATAAGCTAGTATTTTTTCTCTGATTTTATATGACTGTAAAGTATGCAACTTCTCCATCCAAGGCAGTCTCTTGCCATATTGCTAACATTCACTGTATTTAATATGGAAACTTGATGGTATTTTTATAAAACTGTTCTGTACAGAATGTAACATTTTATTCAGCAGTACACCCACAACTTGGTGATTTGTGCATCTCTGAAGCACCTGAAATATATTTATGCACTTTAGATTCAGAACCATTCAACTCTTAATTGAAACAGGTTTGACAACTACTGTTGAATTGCTTCAGAGGTATTATAAAGCTTTGCTGCAAAGGGCTGAACTGAGCAGAAATAAAAGACCTTTTGTAAAATCAAATATGTAGATGACAGTTGGTACAGTCACTGAATATAGAAAATTTCAGCTTCCCAGTTTTTACAGTTGCAAAAATCTAAGTGACAGAGAGGTATTACTTTGATAACTTGATGCCTCTCTTAATTAGGGACACTACTGAGCTGTTTAATAGCCCTTGTGCTGGGAGCAAAGGATAATCACCAGAGGCACAGAAGTACTGTACAGCTGCAAGGAGGGAATGTGATACTGCTTCCCACACTAAACACAACTAAGCAACACAAAGAGGATATAGTTTTACCTACCTGTATGTGATAAATTAATTTGAGTGAATGGCATTAGAGTGGTAATAAGGAGCTCTGTCAGTGCCCGGGATATAATTTCCATTGTAAATAGGGTCTCACTGATTATCTTCAACAGGGAGACATTTTAATAACAGGTAACATGAGGCCTGGATGCGCATGATCTCATGTCCAGCAGCTGAATTATCTGCTATTTTATTACTCAGTGATTGCCTGGTAGCAAAAATATTTCTCCACGTCCATCTGGATTTTGAAAGGTGTATCATGTCTGTAATTATGTACTTGGACAGCGTTAGCATAACTGTTCACACACCTTTTCCCTTACTATCCCACATATTATTGTAATTCGAGTGCCAACCTGCTGTCAATAAGAGTTTGAAATTGGCTTTGAATACTAACACAGAGGATTTCCTAGAAGACTCCAAGATTCAGAGTTTGTTCACAGTCTCTTCAAGCAGTAACAGATGGTATACAGGTCCCTCCAAAACAGTTATTCTAGTGCTGCCTGGGGAGTACAGATTCCCAAACTCATTTTTAAGTCTGGTGAGGCACTAACAACATGACTGGAGGAACAGTAAGCGTAGTGCTGCTATCTTGGGCTGTGTGAATATGAAGGGTCTGGTGTTAGATGTGCCAAGGACCATACCAGACGAAAACAGGGTGTGGGCAACACTCCCAGGATAAGCAGCTGCACTTACTGGAAGATGAGATTAGAAATGAGGCAACACCAGGTACAACCTAGTTATGTGTGAGACCAAATGGCAAGACCAAAAACCTTCCCACGCATGCTGCTACCACTGGATTAGGGCAGTATGCTGTGAGCCACTGCTCTTCAACCAGAGGCCCATCCCTCTGGGATGCTCTGTGGTGAGACAATCAGGGTATGAATCAAGGCTGGCATAATTTTCAGATCTTTTAATCTTCTGCCACTACAGAATATCCTACTCTCTTGATGTTTCTAAGCTTTCTGGTGTCTGCTGCCAGGTACATTTGTGTCCTGGGTTCAGCTACAGCAGTCATTTTTTCTCCTTCTTAGTAGCTGGTGCAGTGCTGTGTTTTTGACTTTCAGTCTGGGAACAACGCTGATAACACCGATGTTTTTAGTTGTTGCTAAGTAATGTTTACTCTGACCAAGGACTTTCTCAGTCTCATGCTTTGCCAGAGAGGAGGGGAAGCCAGGAGGAAGCGGAGGCAGGACACCTGACCCAAACTGGCCAAAGGGGTATTCCATACCACAGCACGTCATGCCCAGTATATAAACTGGGGAGAGTTACCCGGAAGGCCCAGATCGCTGCTCGGGTCGGGCTGGGTATCGGTCGGCGGGTGGTGAGCGGTTGTGTCCTTTTCCCTTGTTATTCCTCT
Organism: Nestor notabilis; assembly: GCF_000696875.1. Taxonomy (NCBI): domain Eukaryota; kingdom Metazoa; phylum Chordata; class Aves; order Psittaciformes; family Psittacidae; genus Nestor; species Nestor notabilis. The sequence continues at coordinate 17,565 of NW_009919587.1, forward strand.
TATCATTATTACTGGTAGCAGTAGTGGTTTGTATTATACCTTAGTTACTGGAGAGCTGTTATCTCAACTCGTGGGAGTTACATTCCTTCGATTCTCCTCCCCATCCCTCCGGGAGCGGGGGGAGGAAGGAAAAGGGGGGGAGTGAGCGAGCGGCTGCGTGGTTCCAAGTTGCCGGCTGGGTTTGAACCACGACAATTTGTAAAAAAAGAGCACGGATTCCAAAGCCAGCTGCTTGCCAAAACAGCTAGTTGGATAGGGGCACTTCTGTGGATCCATGTCAGTGGCAGTTCTAGGAAACAATATCCCCAACACAATTGAGGACTGAGCCTTTCTTTTTCCTGTCTGAAAACAGGACTTCTACTGCAGCAAACTAAAGCAAAGCAATTCATTATTTTATATATGCCATTTTTTTAAACCCATGAAAATATTAGACATTAAAAATAAACAGATGTAAAATGATGAAAACCTGCAATTTCAAATAAATACCAGCAGGGCTTTAGCACACACCTCAGTACAGCAAAATGAGTAGAAATCATAAAAAAATGAAATGTCCTTAAAATTAAAGTCTTTAGGGCAAATCCAGTTTATGTCAACAGGATTTAGGAGAATGGTTTTGTTCCTGAGACCAATTTCATGCATTCTTGCCCCCTGTGAACTCAAACACCAAATGCAATGTTTAATTTTTTTTTTTTAGTTTGTAGATTCTTATGTTTCTTCTGACAGGGGACACAGACTCCTTGGCACCACATGCCAGAGCTTATCGACAGTACATTTGCTGCTTTTAGCTACCTTCTGCAGCCTTCTCAGAAATAATCCAGTCTGTGGACCAGAAACCGAAGGAGCTAATCAAAATCCCTGAGAAAGAAGGAATTCTCTAAAGCAACAACAGTGATAACCTGGTAAGTGAATTGCTTTCAGATGACAAGAATGAGGCCTGATATACAGCAGGGAAAAAAGAACAGATGAACTTGTGATAAGAGCTAACAGAAGAAACCAAAATAACAACACATTACCTTGCTCTTGTTTGATCCTCTCTCTTTCTGCATAGCCAGCAGCAAGCATGTTAATTCTGTTCAGCCACCTGAAATAATATTAAAAAAAGCAGTGATACTGATCCATCCTCTTAATTCTTGAGTGCATTTCTATAAAAAAACAAAGTTAGGCGCATCTGAAGGAGATTCAGGACAATTTTTTTGTCATTTTTCACATTAGACAGCTGCTTTCTTTGATACTCTTACTCAGGGAGTCTCCAAAGATCTATGATTCTGCTGTTGAACAAACTGTTTTCACAGCAAAGATTTTATTTCAAATGGAGAACCATGTATGATGTCAAACATCTGTAAAATAAAGGATTTGGAGATAATCAAAGAGCTGTTAAGTCTGCTGCTCACAGATATGCCATCACAACACTCCTGCTGTTCTGATTTCTTAAGAATAAATACCACTTCTCAGAGATTTAAGCAATATTTTAAAGCCTGAATTGGCAACTTAGCAGAGGAACAGAGCAGAAACCAGCAATAAAAGGAACAGGTTCACTCCCCAACAGTCGGTGAGGTTTAATTATACCATTATGTGTTTTAAAGCTTACCTACAATGCCAAGTACAAAAAGAAGGAGGCATATCAGAATTCACTTTTGTGTTCAAGTCATAGAAGTAGAGGGAGAAAAGACAGTTGCCTCAATGCAATTCACATCTAAGGCTTTAACCTCAATTTAGATTTGAAAAAAGGCTTCCGTAAGCTGCAAAAACTAAAAAAAACCCCAACCAACCAAACCCAAATAACCACAAAAAACCCCCAACTCCCACCCAAACTATTGCTATCCTCTTCTAGCAGGGCTGTCATTGCCAAACACACACTCGACTGCCTGTAGCAGTGCACTGCTTCAACCTGCCCTCTTCCCCCATGGGGCTATCAATGTATTGAAATTATCCAAATACTTAGACTAATCAGGTCTTCCATCAATGAGGCTTTAAACCACCATGACCATCTCCTGTGGTTGTCCATTCCATGGTAAATGTAGAATTACTTGGTCCAGTCTGGACAGGCCTGGTTTGTCAACCTACTGGCTTGCAACTTTACTGCTAGGGTATACAGAGGGACAACTGAAGTCAGGTTTGAGATTTTTCAGGAATGTGAAACCCCTGCTTCAGAAAACTGTGCCTGATGGGTTTCATTTGCATACTGTATGCATAGAAACAGGATGCAGTATTGCCTCAGCAAGGGATACACCTTTGTAATCAGTTCCACATGCCAGCCTTCAAGACATTTCAGTGCGGGGTTAAGCAGGCGTCAGATCATGAAATACAGTTGCTGTGTTCAAAATTAATTTCTGTCACTGTACTTTCACAATCTGACCACAAGTATGATCTGTAAATCACATTGATGGTCCATAAATCATTGCACGCACTGGGAAGAAAGCACACTGTACATTGGAAAGAGATTTACTCCTGAAGTGATTACACAATACTTCATATTAGCATACAGTCAAAAGTTCTGCCAGAAGCATAGGGAAGTTGAAGAAAAGACTTTAGGTTTCAGTTGTAATTGTTAGGAAGTGCCATGCACTTACAGAAATAAGTGGCACATAGGAAGAGAAATCCAACAAATCATGTTTCAGGCGACGACTCCGCATCTTCACAGCAGAAAGGTGACCCATACAAAGCTATCTTTTAGCTTTGCATTCCTGATAAGTGAAGGCTTTCTTTGGGGAATAAAGCTCAGCTATTCTGACAGCTCTGCCAGCCCAAATCAGAAGCACTGAGGCATGAACCTCACTCACAGCACTTTGGCCCCATGCTGCCAAGGGACCAGCAAAGGCCACAGACTTGTCTGTGTCCAAAGGGTAAGGCAGCACAAGAAGACAAGCGCCTGCTCTGTAAAATGGCGTGACAGACAGTAGAGGTCTGTCATGACAGACAGCGGAGGTCTGCCATGCTTGCCTCTTGCCTATTCTGCATTTCACATTCCCCATTTGGCTCATGGCTTACCACCCCCCAGTGCAGCCAGCAGGGAACAGTCCCCTACTTCAGCCCCTTTGGATGGGGCTGCTGGCCCCAAAGTACTAGATGATACACCTAACAACATTCTCCTGTCGGAAAACTTCATTCGGTCCTAAATATGAGACAGCATTTCATGTTAATTTGCATGACAGTGAGGTTACCAATTAAATCAACAAACACATAATTGACGGTCAATTGATACTGCTTACAGCTATGGCAGATGGTAGTTTCCAGAAAAATGTTATTTTCTGAAAAGTATAATCTAATGAGAATGCAGCAAATATTTAGCAGTCTGAGACAGAGACAGCAGACTGACTCCACATTTCATGATTTTTTGCAGGTCATGACCTGTGTCACAGTTTGCAGTATCACCTGCAATGCCTGTGGGCTGAACAAGAAGGTACTGATGTGGCTCTAAACCATTAACAACCATGGCTTTTGAGCAGTTTGCCAGTTTAGAAACTAAAAGAATGGTATTGACTTCTGCATATATTCTGGTATGTGGATGCTAAAGCTTCTTCAGATGTGGTTAGAAAGGGTATGGTTAAAGAATTAATATTATTTTAATAAAACATGGCTAGAATTACAGTTCATTGAAGCTAGAATCCTATGAGAAATCCACCACACTGGGCTGGTATCACAGGGAAATGTAAAGATCTCCGGCAGAATGGAAGAGGAGTAAAACATGCCCTCTTTACAATGCACGGGGGACAAAAGTTCCAAGCATAGTTATACAAATATTCCTCACTATGAATATGAAAAGATATAGAACTGTAGGACACGGGAAGTTTAAATCCTTCTTCCCTGCGGTGTGCTGTGTCCTGGAAGCCACTGTAACTTTTAGAGGGCAAGAGGGCAAGAAAATATTCCTTCCTTACTGCAATTGCAGCTTTAATTTTCTTGTCAGAACTATAAAATCTGTTTGTTAGGTATGACAATAAATACAGTGGCACTGGTAATTGCCACAGTCATCTTGGTTTCTCTTTTTTTTTTCCCTTCTTTTTAAGAACAGCACATACATTTCTTGTCAGTATTTAACTAAAACAATTTTATGACACATGGAACAGGATTAAACCCCCCCAGTAGTTCTGTAAAGAAGAATGCACAGTACTGGCACTCTCAGAGAATAGAAAGCGACATTTTTCTATCCTATCTCATGCTGTAGGTAGATGCAATGCTTTTAGTCAAAGCGGAATGTCAAATTGTCTGTAATCATAAAGCTCAAGGATATAGGACAAACTTGCTTTATGGGATTATGGAAAACTTACTGTGTCTATAACTACCCAACTGCAGTTTAACTGGAATGAAGAAGCCTGTGGAATTTTTAGAGGCCTTCTGCACTGAAACGTTCCAGAGACAGTCTCATGTGCTAATACTAAAAGCTGACTTGTCATCTTTCCTCTCGATCATGAAGCACCACTAAGGAAGAAAACTCTTATAAATGTCAATACTCAATGTCACAAAAAGAGAAAGAGGACAGCTACAGCTACAGCTCAGCTACATTTCTCAGACAAATATTCCACATGAAGTTACTGACTGTATTTCCCTGCCTTAAAAGGTATAATTTTGGTAGCCATATATGTCATCACTTAAAAAAATAGACAGTTTGGCATAAAAAGGAAGAAAAAGTATTGTAAGTATTTAAGTCAGCCAAGCCTGAAAAGGATGCATTTTGCTCTGAGCTGATGATCAGGATTTTTTAATAAAGAACAAATACTTGGTCCATAAAGCAGCAGGAACAGTTACCATGGAAAATCAAAATAAAATCAAAATAAAGTTACATACAGTATCATCAAGTAAAAATATATGGACTGCCTTCTCTATCAGAATATTTTCTTGGAATAGGAATAACAATGAATTTTCAAGCAAGATGTTTCTATGACTATACAGTTACACTAGCAAAAGAGCACCTTGCATCAATAAGGGATATTCTGTTCTTCTTTTCACCCAGACCAAGCATGTTATATGCTGGTGCAACCATGAAGATGAAAGGAACTTCAGACAGCACAACAATAAAGTTCAGTGATCATAGTTCTCCAGGCTCCTTACCAGCATAATGGTGCGGCACAGTCATAAAAGTAGTGAGAAAATTTGAATAGTGACAGAATTACCTGAGATTAAAATACCCATTTTATGAGGATACACACAAACAAAAACCCCATATCCTGCAAACACTTAAAAAAATCCCCAAACAAACACAACAGCTAAATCATTTCATACAAGGGATGAAGGAATTGAACCATTTTGAACTTTCAATTATATTATGTATTAGCAGTTTTCTACTTTTGTTTCTTCTGCTTCAAGGATAAACACGACTGAAATGACTGCATGATACATACTAGAATATATGTCAGAAACTCGACAAAAAAAAAGAACAGAAGGTGATCAAAACAGTCTGAATTTGACTCAATAACTTGATTCTGTCTTTGACTTCAGCTAGGTTACAAAATGCTTTTAGGCAAGAAGTATTTTATGTCTGCATTTGAAAGATTATTTTTCAGTAACCTACTTTTTTTTTCCAATATATTGAGTTAACTCAATGTTTGTGAAAGTGAAAACCTTTTTCTAATACATTAAACAAAGAGGAAAAATATATTTGGTGAGGCTCTAACGGCAACTCAGATGTAATAATGTCAAGTAATTCCATAGACCTTGACAGAGTTGGTTTAAATTTACATGTGTATAACTCAGATCAAAATCTAGTCAAGCCCATTCTAAATGAATTAATGAGCAGTTATTTCAAAATTTGATAAAAAGACTATTTGTGTTGGGAAGATAAAAATCTTTTAGTTCTTGGGTTTTAGATCTTGCAATATATTTTTAAATAGATGATGCATATTTGTTGTTCTTTTCTGATTACTGAACAGTACATGATTTTTTATCCATAGAAACAAGGTGCCTTGTCATACTGACTGAGGACCTGCAGAGAGAAATCATTTATCTACTGCTGTAGTTCGGGCTATACTGAATAGACCGTGTCATTATTTTGTTTGCTGTGCAGCGAATTACATTTTGAGTGACTGGCTTGACAGAATTATCGAGGACAGGCAAGCTTAAAACTTTATAAACAAATAGAAAGGTTTAAGTTTTCTGAGGAGAGACTTTTGAAGTGAGCCTTAGTCATGCATGAACATTTGAAGAAATGCTAACAGACAGCTATTTATAAATGAAAGCAAGCATACTGTAGTATTGGCGTACTTTTCCAGTCAAATATTATCAGTAAAGAACTGGCAGTACCCTGAAGGTCCTCTGCCAGGTAAGCTGAATCTAGTACACACAGGAGAGATTAAACCATGACTATAGAACTTACTAACAGTTTTATGGGTTGAGTTTTCTCTGATTTGTCCTCTATTTTAAAAGCAATTTTGCTCAGCAAGGATGTCCACAGACATTATCTAAGATGGAACAATTCCCAGCTTGCAATAATAGATTTTCGTTTGTGTCCTCTATCACAGGATATGCCACCTCTGGATAGGTGTATTCTTCTATCCAGGATAGGTGGCATTCTTTGCTGGGTTGGAAACTGGCTGGATGGCTGAGCCCAAAGAGTGGTGGTTAATGGCATCACATCTAGTTGGCAACCAGTCACTAGCGGTGTCCCTCAGGGCTTGCTGTTAGGGCCAATATTGTTTAAGATCTTCATTGATGATCTGGATGAGGGAATTGAGTGCACCCTCTGTAAATTTGCAGAGGACACCAAGTTGGGCAGGAGTGTTGATCTCCTGGAGGATAGGAAGGATCTGCAGAGGGATCTGGACAGGCTGGATTGATGGGCTGTGGCCAGTGGTATGAGGTTCAACAACACAAAGTGCTGGGTCCTGCATTTGGGCCACAACAACCCCATGGAAAACTACAGGCTGGAGGAAGAGCTGATGGAAAGCGGCTTGGCAAAAAAGGACCTGAGGTGCTGATTGGTGGCCACTGAACATGAGCCAGCATGTGCCCAGGCAGCCAAGAAGGCCAACAGCATCCTGGCCTGCATCAGAAATAGCGTGGCCAGCAGGGCTAGGGCAGTGATCATCCCCCTGCAATGGGCACTGGTGAGGCTGCACCTTAAATCCTGTGTTCAGTTTTGAGCACCTCACTACAAGAGAGACATTGAGGTGCTGGAGCAGGTCCAGAGAAGGGCAAGGACCTGGAGAACAAGTCTGATGAGGAAAGGCTGAGGGAACTGGGGTTGTTTAGTCTGGAGAAGAGAAAGCTCAGCAAAGACCTTATTGCTGTCTACAACTTCCTGAAAGGAGGCCGCAGTGAGGTGGGAGTTGGTCTATTCTCCCAGGTCGGTCTCTTCTCCCTCTTCTCCTTCTCCCAGATAGAACAAGAGGATATGACCTCAAACTGCGCCAGGGGAGGTTTAGGTGGGATATTAGAAAAAATTTCTTCACAGAAAGAGTGATCAGACATTGGAACGGGCTGCCGAGGGCAGTGGTGGAATCACCGTCCCTGGAAGTGTTCAAAAACTGTGTAGATGAGGCCATCAGTGACACAGTTTAGTGGTGGTCTTGGCAGTCCTGGGGTAATGGTTGGACTTGGTCTTAAAGGTCTTTTGTAACCTACTTGATTCTATGATGTATTATTCTGAACTGAACTAATTTCAGGCTATGTTGTGCAAATAAATGAAATAAACTCCCAAATATTTGAATAGAATCACAGAATCACAGAATCAACTAGGTTGGAAAAGACCTTCAAGATCATCAAGTCCAACCACTGCCACCACTAAACTATGCCACTCAGGGCCTCATCCACCCATTTTCTGAACACTTCCAGGACAGTGACTCCATCACTTCTCTGGGAAGCCTGTTCCAATGCCCGACAAACCTTTCAGGGAAGAAATTGTTCCTAATACCCAATTTAAACCTTCTCTGGCACAGTTTGAGGCCATTGCCTCTTGTCCAATTGCTTGTTGCTTGGGAGAAGAGACCCTCACCTTGCTCCATCCTCCTTTCAGGTATTTGTAGAGAGTGATAAGGTGCCCCCCTGAGCCTTCTCCAGACTAAACAACCCCAGGTCCCTCAGCTGTTCCTTGTTCTCCAGACCCTTCACCAGCTTCATTGACCTTCTCTGGACCTCTTGCAGTGAGGGGCCCAGAACTGAACACAGGATTTGAGGTGCAGCCTCATTACACTGTTTTCCTCAGAAAAGCATAGCAAATTCCCCAAGAAATCCCCCAAGTTCTTTACCCTCGCGTGCTGTATGGAAAATCAAAAATGCAGCAGCTGGAGAGAAGAGCCAAATCAATGACCATGTCACCATGTGCAGTGTGGTTACTCAGCCATCTGTTGCTACAGGCTAGTAATGATAACCAATGGCAAAACAAAAAAACA
>NW_009919587.1:26064-87618 GCF_000696875.1 Nestor notabilis
TGGAAAAAAAAGGAATTGATCCTTTACAAGTAATTGTTACTAAATGATAATGAAGGAAAACCAGAAAAGATTTTAAATAAATAAATTCAAACTTGAATAAATAATTATGTTGCAAGTAAGTAAACAATTTACAGTAGCAACAAATACAAGGTTACATTTTAAGAATGTAAAGACAATGTTACACTTCATCCCTATTACATTATAGAAAAACCCACAATTATTGCTTATTCATGTTACAAATATACAGAGGCACATTGTCAGGGGCAGCAAATAAACTTTTTCAGCACTTGTTCCATTTCACTTCCTCCTCTCTCTGCATGGGAGCTTCAAAGTAACACCCCAAATGTGGATTACAGCACTGTTAACATTAACCAACAGAACAGCAACCCTGCAAAAAGCCACCCATACAGTAACTGGTACACTGGAGGAGTAAGGATATTATCGAATGGGTTTCAAAGGACTTATAAAAAAGAAAAAAAAATAGTTTTTATTTTAAATATCAGAAGAACCCCATCCTTGATAACTGTTTTTAAGAGTTTCCTGTGATGAGATTATTTCATGTGTTTTGACTTCTAAATAATTTAACATAATTTCTATAAAACCTTTTCAAAATGTAGTTGATCTTTCAAGGCTTTTCTTTTGAACCACCTGATAATTTATGAGAGTCTATCAAAAATAAGTACAAAATGACACAGACTATATTTTAGAAATGAGAACCACGTTTTTAATTTACCATTTTAATGAATTAGACGGAACTGTGTCTATTTTGTGCTGAAGTCTCAATAAGTTTGCTGCAAAAATTGTACAAATAAATAGCCTCAAATAGTTTCAAACTCAATACTTAAGAATTAAGACTTAAGTTCTTGCTCTTTTTGAGTTGCTGCAATTTTCTCCACTAAATTCAGTACGACCAAATTTTCACTTCAACATGTGGGCTAAATTCATGGCAATAGAGAGAATCTGCAAAATAAATTTGTTGTAATCTCTACCTCCTTTTCCCAGACTGGCAGAATTGAAATCAGTAACTGCTTTAAATCTTTCTCCATCTTCTCATTCTCGCCAGAACCAGAAATAGAAGCATCCACAGATCAAGCATTACATATCTTTGGGAATATGTTAGGAAGCAGAGCTGGAGATATTGTACCTTTGTAGGTGCTGCACAATCAAAGGTAAAAACCTGGAATTCTGAAATTGTGTTTGGATGTTGTTTCACATATTGTATTCATTTCTTTTTAGAAAGTAGGAATCTTGTTTCTAAAAATCTTCAAACTTTTTTTTAAAAAAACAGTAATTTTTGCATGAATTGAATATTTAGCATATGCAGCCATTCAGAAACAATGCTACTTTGCAATTATTTTGTCAGCTATTAAACTTAACTTTTAGATTAGCACATAATTTATTATCACTGTGTAATTACTAGCTTCAGGAAGTGTCACATTTAAGGAATGGTTCCTTGAACTTTGCTAGATTTCCTTACCTGTTCATATCATCTAGATGTTCAGCAGCAAAATAAAAACTTTTGATCTTAGGATGGCAGGCTTTGAACGCACTGTAGAGGAAAAACATAGTTATAAAAATGGAATAGCACAACTCTTGTTTTTTAAACCATAAGATAGTGTGGTCACCAAGGAATGAGAGGAGTTCTAATTTCCTGAGGTGTTAGATTTACCCGAACAATATATAAACATATAACTTTTAGGAGTGTACCAGATTTCACCAAGTAAAGTACTCTTGGACTACGTATTTCTAAATGATGCTTCATCCATATGTGCATAAATATTGTTCAATAATCACCTGCAGCATACTGTATTTGGATAAAGTTAACCAGTTAAGGACATAATTTCATGTATCAGGTAACTTTGCTGATGTACCTATAGGTATCAATTTTTCCTGAACAGAAAACTGACTGAACAATTTATCTGATACAATAAACTGACTGAACAATTTATTTCATACAATAGAAAAACTCTTAGTCCTGGTGATTTCTCACATCCCAATGACCTTCAGATTACCTTTAGCTGTAATCACTACGTTTCAAATAGAAGAACGGGAAGCACTGATTGACTTCTGAAAGGCTGCTATAAATCAACACTGTATTCCTGAGGTCATTCTAAGCAACGGGCAATTACAGCTCATCTTTTCTTTCCACCAAAATAATCAACATGACTGGGCCGAGAGAATTACTGCCTTTCATACATAATATGAAATAAATTACTATAAAGTATTTTCTAACTGTGTTGGATAAAGATTTATGGTGAAGTACTTCAGGATCCAGAAAATGCATCTGAAAGTAATTAATAATTTACAGTACAGAAGAATCATTTTTGATAATAGCCTGAAGGTCTCTCTTAAAATAAGAACAAAAAATGCTAACAGTCCCAAAGAAAATAAGGAAAACTGCAAACATGACACATGAAGAACATCATTACCATTTTTCTGAGACACAATGGATTAGAGAGAGAATTATTTTATATATCTCTTTATATATATACAAAATCCATTGTGTCATCAGAAAAATGGTGATGATGTACTTCATGTGTATCATGCTTGCAGTTTTCAATATATATATCTCTGTGTGTACATATATGTAAACATATGAAAATAGATTTTTAAGAAACCAGGTATATTAAATTGATATCCAGAAAAGGTATTGCTAGTGAAGGTAACATGAAATCAAGACAAAAAGCGTTACAGCATAACAAAATGTTATGCGAGTGAAAGCATACAGGGACGTTTGCTCAGTTTAGAAAGACATTATCAGGTTACTGAGACCCGGAACTCGACTTCTTAAAATTGTTGCAGCATCCCTTGTCTGGATTATTAGAGGGGTTTTTTTATCTGCCACCAAAGCAAGGGATTTTCATAGCTATGTTTTATGTTCTACTATCCGACAGGTATCAAAATGAGCACAAAAACCCAATGTAAGCAGGGTGCAATTCTGAGGAATGAGTTGACTTTATGCTGCTGCCCCAACAAAACAGAAAAAATGAAGGACTTCGGCAACGTAGCCCAAGGACACAGGACACTCAGTCCAAGCTGATATATATATATCTCTATATATATATGTATTTTTTTTTTTAATGCAGTTTTCATTTTCTGCCCTTGGAGACTACCATGAAGAGTACAGTTCATCCTGAAGAGATATGTAGATCAACTGATACAAGGTCAGTGTCTTCTTTAGAACTGTGTGTACTACAAACTATACTGTTTTACAATTGTTTTTCTGTACAAATATCAGCGATTCAACAGTCTTAGTAAACTTAAAAGAAAGGTAAAAGGCATTAAAAGGCAATACAAGAAGTTTTCAACACTACTGACTCTAAAAATACCTCTGTGGGAGTACAGAGCTGCCACATTGCTACATATGCTTGACTTTGCATCTAAATAAGAAATGGATTTGTGCAATGGCTCAAATCTGGACAGACGCAAACACACAGGTAGGCAAGAAGTTATTTAAGACCTTTAAAAAATACAGCAAATCGTCATTCTCTTTTTTCTCCTCTGCCTTGGGACTAACACCACTGTTTCAGCAAACTTTCAAATGACACTAAATAATTTGGAGTTACATGAAAGATTGATGCTTGGCCATTAACTTGAAGACTTTTTTATTTAGATTATTTTTATTTGGATTTTATTATGCTTAAAGGTCTTTATTGAGCCTAAAGTTATCACACATATACACACAAACCCCCACCAAACACTCCCCCCACTAGAAAAAAAACCCCAGAAAGTAAAGGAAAACTAGGAAAATAAATGGACAGAAGTAGCCAAGCAGCCCTCTTGCTCTTAATTAATTTTCCTCTAAACAAGCAGTGTGATAAAACAAAAAAAAAACTTCTCCAGGAAAGGTGGCACACAGAAACCACACTGGATTTGCCTCTTTTGTATGAACTTATCTTATGATACAACCAAATGTCATTGTAATAAAGTCCATTATGTCACTGAGTCAAGGAAAAACCTTGTCCTTTGTTCTACTTTTTCTATTGTGTAATTGCATTATTTTTGAGCATACTTACTATTTCTTGCGGCATTCACTGGCTCTGTCAATTTTAAATTCAGGTAGACTGATGAATCCTTCCGCTTTTTCATCCTGCAAAGACAGTTCTAGATATTACTGTTGTTAAGGTGTCAGAAAAAAAACAAACCCAACCCACCACACTGAAAATTTAAAAATATTTTCACTTGTCTGCTTCTTACATAAGGAATACTAATGTATGCTCTGCTCTGGCAAACCGCCTACAGAAGCCACCGGGACTTTTGCCAAAACAGTAAGAGAGATCCCTTGGTGTGAAATACAATTTTAAATACCCAATTTTCTCAAACAATTTCACAGCTGAAGCAGTATTTGAAAATACAGAAGATGACCAAATGTATTCAGGCAATTAGTTATTGTAATTAGTTAATTTGGGGGGAAGATGGACTAATTAGCAAGGAGAAATGCAGCCTACTGTAAGAAACAGGGAAAAAAGCAATTTCAATGTGTGCTGTTTACCATCTTTATATGATATCACATGTAAGAGGCATTGTACCTCTTCAGCTACTTTCATCTTTCTCCAACACTTAAGGAAGAAGACATCTGACCTTCCTCCCCCTCCTCTAAAGCTTTGTATATAGTTTATTTTATCATATATTCAGCCTCCCTTGACTTTTCACAATTCGAAAGCATTATTTATTTTAAGCCACTAGTACATCAGTAACACAGACTCTCTTATTTAACTGCTCATAACTTTGCATGAGAAATTAATACAGGATCATGAAAGTGAAGCTTAACATACACAAATGTCATGTTAATGAATTCCACAGAATTACATATTTTTCTCAGAATCTCCACAGTTATTTATGCAGTCCTTATGACTATTCTTAAAAATAAATAAATAGAAGACATAAATCAGCATGTAAAACTGGAACTGTACCTCTGGAAGGTATAAGGTTGTGACAGGTTCTGCATTAGCAGGCATTTTAAAATTGAAAGGACACTGTTTAGAATAATCTTGCCATTTCTTTTTTGCATGGTTGCCTAAGGAAACAAAATTTTCGTACGAGCACTGTTTACTTGACTGTCCATCTGCCACTGATGCTCCCCTCATCAGCTTGTGAATCTATTGGTGATTGCAGCATTTTGATGATGGAGCTGAGGTCTCAAAAATAACCAAATCTCAGCAAGTCTCAGGGAAACTTGGGACAAAGGGGAGACACAGGCGCTCAGTCCATTGCCCTCTCCATGGGAAAGTAAGACACAACTTAGTAGTTCCACACACTCCTTGGCCATGTTTGGTGACCACTCACTGTAGCTGTAAATATGAATTACTGCCCTGATGAACACCTCATAATAGACCTTGAAGAGAGAGGATGGAGAGGAGGGAGTTACCCTAACTGCTCTGAAGCTGGGATCAAAACACAGATGGGATGACTTTGTAGCAAAACAGGCTTTGGTAACTGTTCATAGAATGACTTGCTTTCTGTAAATGACAGCTTTCAGGGAAAAGCTGTGTTTCACAATATTTTACAAAGGGTATGCACAAATTCTTGTAGTGATTGAAAGAACAAGTCCAGGACTGAGTGCCTCCACACATTGGCAATGATTTTATCTCAGCATATTTTCTAATGAGACTAATTGAGTTTAAAATTAACATTTCCTAACTCATTGGCAAAAAGTTTTTTTGCTAAACCTGATATAAATAAACATGCATTAATGCAGAACATATTGCACAATCAAAGCTGCACACAGTTCAGTTGGGCTGCTCCAGCACTCCTAACTTCAGCATATATGAGCACTGAAAGCTTATCAAGAACTAAAAAGAAGTAGAACACAACTGAAAAAAAAGCATCTTCCTTAACTGCCAGAGGTTTTGGTGATTTCAATAGCACAGATAAACAAGGGATACCAGGCAATACATCATTAAAGTTTACACTCCCATGACTAAGCTTGAATGACAGGATTAAACAACTACATTACTACATTTTCCCTTTCAAGGGTTTGAAGACAGATTCATTTTAAGATGGTGAGAACAGGGCACAGGAAAGTGTGTTATTTCTCCTTGTAGTACATACTGAATTTGAAGAACCAAATATCTCCAGACCTTCACGGTAATTTAGTCAGTCAGTTAATATTAAATTCAGTATGATTATTTGGGTGAATAAAATTATTCACATACATAAGCACTCAAAGCACTGGCTTCCCACTCAATCATAACAGCAGCACTACACAGGGTATTTGTTGAGATAATGAGCATAGATGCTTACTTCTTCATTGATATACCAATATAGAGATGTATCCTTCAGGACAAACCAGTATTTTTTCCATTTCTGGGAGAAATAACTCTTGGCATCTTTCTTTTTCCAAAGCCAGCCTTCACAGTCCCCTCGCCCAAGATCTTTACACGAGATCCTTCTTTTGCTTTTACCGGGAATAGGAGCTGAAAATGATGAGGTCATGTGAAAGCATTTGATTTGCCCACTAAATCAACAAGACAGCTAGCCAGAAAGTATTTAAGAAAATTAATTAAAAATTTTAATCTCAATTTGCCATAAATAGATTTTACAAACATTCTATTTCAACCCCAAAGTCTATGTAAGGCACCATAAGTTAAAAATCAAAACAAATCAAAACAAACCATGTTCAGCACCTCACAAGCATATTCTATGGATAAGACGAAAAAGAAAAAAAGCAACATAGAAAAATAAGATATTATAGAGAAAAGTAAGGCAAGATATTTGAAATAACAATGGTTATTTTTAATTTTCAAAAAATTAATATTTCACATCAGATTAAAGCACACAATCTATAAATTCATGTACTTTCACACTTGGCTGTCAAATACAACTATGCAAGTACTTCACGGGTATTCAAAACCCTCTCTTTGTCACTGTCTTTGCAACTAAACTGTTCATAAGGCCTTTGTACTTCTAAATCAAAAGAGGACAATTTACTACGATACAAATTACCTGACAGCTTAGGTAATGAGCAAGGACTGAGGTAACGCATTACATACACACAAGTGGAAAAAAAAGCCCTGGCACCAAAGATGCCAGAGGCTAAGTATTCAAAAAAAAAAAAAAAAAGAAAAAGACAACAGCAGATATATGCATGTACAGGAACATGAGGAAACTACCAGTAATAGACTAACACCTTCTTAACGTGATCAAGTGACTAAATGTTGAATTTGAGCTAAAAAGTTCTAGTTGCTCAGATACCGCAATACCATAAACATTAATGTTGGCAATTCCCTTCCTACCAAAACATGAAAACAAATTTAATTTTTACCTTTGTTCTTCTTTTTACTTTTCTGCTGTAGAGAAGACTGCTGAAATGTCTAAAAAAAAAAAAAATCAAAATGGAAAAAGTGAAAATAGAGTGGTTATATTCAACTGCATACTTATCATAAAAGAAGTATAATATTGCAAGCGCTAAGTCATCACCAGGTAACATTAGCCAACAGACTTCTAGGTCTCAGAAAAAAAGGTAATTTTAGTTCATCTGCTCATAAGGTTGTAAAGCAAAAGCACACAGTGAAACTTCTTAAAATAGACCACAAATTACTTTGCCAACAAGTGAAGGTTCTGCTAATGAGGAAGGAATATCTCCCTTTGGTTAGTGTGATAGTGAAGCTACACTGCTTGTGCATTTCTAAACAGCATCTCATTAAGGTCTTCTTGACATATACATGCAAATACGCAAATTAACACTGCCTCGTGCAGGTGTGAAGGCATTTATGTGATGGTCTTTAGAACATCAGACAGCTTGCTCAGAAACAGGCCTAATATTTTTAAAGATATCAATAAAATTCTGCTAAATCACAACAATGAAAAAGTCTCCCAAATGAATATTCTGAAATAGAAACCACTTTCCTTTTGACCAGGTTTTGACTGGAAGTATTTCTCTCCAATTGATCCACTCCCACGAACCAACCCATTGCCTTGGCAATGAGACAGGATAGAAATTATTCCTTTACTTAAGATTCTAGCTTATTAAAAATGGCAATACATATTAACGTATTCCATGGTCATTTCTGGTAAAAAACTTTGACTCAGATAATCACCATCACCCTAGTGAATTAAAAAATAATCCTGTAATTAATCACTCCAAAATTTAAAGACATTATTTTAGTTTTAAATTTTAGTTTTCTATAGACAAATGTATTTGAGAATGCTAAAACTAAGAAAAGGCCACATGTGAGTGTGGTTACAGCCTCTTATTTCAGCTTACCATGAAGCAATAAAAAAACCCAAAGCTTTTGTACCATTTGATAAAAATGAATCTAAGCAAAAGCACTGACAGCCCTGTGATCCCAAATCCTGCACCTTGCAGATAAGACAAACCCTTACCCCTTGCTTACAAGGAGCTTGCAAGGCTCCCTTTTCAATTCAAAAACTGCTTTTAATTTTCTCCTCCCTGCTTCCCAGAGACCTGAGCTTACACACAGGAGGCTGAGGCTCAGCTTCCAAGGCATGTCTTGCCTCACATCTGTGACATTCTCAAGCAGCAAATACTGACATGTCCATGGGGATAAATTACCAGCAATACCACAATAATTGTAATATACAAAAATTAACTGACTTGGAAGATGTGCTGATCCCTTGTAGACGATATCTAAAGAAAGCTATTCACCTGTATTACCACCTCAGATGGTCAAAATAGGCCTGCACTGGGAACAAAAAAGAAGCCCATTTGTTCTCATTCCCTGGCTCTGGTCATTTTAATTCTGCTGCTAGTATCAATTCAACCAGCACCAGCTCTCAGCAAGCCGAGACAGCAACTGCATCCCAACTTAAGTCACATGAAATATTTCAACCTGCGTAGGGCTAAGAGAGATCTTTATGGCCCAGGAATCAGAATGACTGGGTGGAAGTGTGTAAATAACTCTCTCTTAGATACTTTGAAAATCTTACGTAATCTAAAGTGGTTGAAAAAACACACACACCCATACAAACCCAAAGCTTTAGCACTTCTCAGTTCACAACCCAGACAACTTCTTTCTGCTGCTTGACTTTTCAGTACCAATGTTTTCACAGTGCCAAAACAGAAAAGGAAAATCTTTGCTTGGTTTTCTTATAAGTGATTATGAAAGCAGATTAGAACAATATTAAAAGCCTGCTTTTTAAATGTTTCGACTGTAAATTGAACCTGCAAACGTGAGTTTGCACCTCTCAACTTCTGATCAGTTTTTGGGAAGAAAGGGTAATGAAGGGGTATCAGTTTTTTATAGGAAGACAGCATGTAATTTAGACGTCTAGCCATTTTTCCATACATAATGTCATATTGCAAAATAGAAAGGTTTTATAAAATTCAGTTACTTTTCTAAATGAGCTCATTAAATTAAACTGTAATTAAGGACAAAATCTACAACTGAGTGAAGTTCCTGGGAACTATTCAACCACCTTCAGTGATTTTAGCTAACACTTTATAGATTACACAGACTTCAGGATTCAAGTTGGTTTGCCCTTTGCAACAACAGCACCAGGTTTTTGTTGTTTGGTTGGGTTTTTTTAACCTGGAAAATGTACGTGTAAAACATGTAATATATAGTATGTAATAAAAAAAAAAAAAACCAACAAAGTGAGAAAGAAATCTAAAAGTGCTCCTTCTGTTGCCTTTTTTTAGGAAATCACTGGATACAATCTGCAGACTCTTCCAAGTTATTAGATGTTTAGCCATTTTCTCAGTGCTGTTTAGAAACACAGAATGATGAATGAGGTCATGTCCTTCCTCCTGCTCAGAGCAAGGCTTGCTTTGAAGCCAATGCTGGATCATGTTCTTCAGGGTCGTCTCCAGCCTGGATCCAACTACCTTCAAAGAAGGAGATTCCACAACTTCTTTAAGTGACCTGTCCTAATGTTGGCCACCATGCTTCCCATTTTACAGCTTAATTCTGTGATGTGGCAAATATGGAAATAATACAAATAATTTTTTTTCTAATGCCAGGAACCCTAAAAATATGGATTCAGACCAAAGCCAGAAATTTAGTTGTACTAAAGCAAGTTTGCTGCAAGATAATGTTTAATCATTCAACGTTATGTTCACTACATTTTGATTCTGATACATCCTGAACTTTGAGTAACTGCTTTCACATCCATCTCGTCCCAGTTTCTAAGAATTAATCTCTCCTACTAAACCCAAGAGCAAGCATGAAACTAAATAGAAAATAGCATTCTATATTAAAGATAAGCTGTTAGTAACTCAAAATAACAAATAAAGGAAACAAGACGGCTACTGAAAAGATGAAATGGATGAATACCTTAAGCCAAATGGAAATTGTCACTCCTGAAAAGAATTTGAAACTGTTTAAGCATATTCTGAATTATATGCTTTCTAGTCACCCAAAATACAATTAGCAAAACTTTCCCTTATCCAGAAGCAAAGCATCACTTGATGTTTAACATATATCAAAAATCCCTTGAATACTCTGAGCCTCGGGTTTATTGAATGCAATAATTTTTTCCCGTAATATGTGATGTTTGAGCTTGTTGTATTTAATAATATACTTAAACTAAACCCTCTGACAAATGCACATCTAATCAGAATATCAAATAAACATTTTAGGTGTATATGTATGTCTGCCTTGCTATCAGCAGCCTCCGAAGCACCTGTATTTCAAGAGTAACAAAAGGAACAAAAGAGGAACAAACCATCATTTATTAAAAGGATTTTTGCTATGTTTCTGTGTTTTGTTGTTTGTTTTTCTATTTTTCTTTAACAAAGATGCTAGCCCTACCTTTTTGATGGCTTAGCTACGCATCCCATTAGTCAATGGAGATTTCATTGTGCATGGAAGAGCCATAACAGTTCCTCTCTTCTTACAACTGTTCATCACCAAACTTGCTTGTGAGCTGTATTTACTTTAACATTCTTCAAAATGATTGACAGAGTTCTGAAAGCTCATCAGAAGGCTGCACAGATGTAAATAACATTCTGCCCTAGGGTATGCTTTTCCATGCATTTAGGATTATAGCACAGTAATACAGTTACAAACTTCCAGGTAGAAAAATTCCAGGTGGAGGCTCACACTAACAAAGGAGGTCACCAATGACCTACAAATGTATTTGTTCCTTTAGCAAGAAAATAATCACATATAGATGGTATAATCTACAATATATGCATACACACAGTCATTCATCAGCATCTTTGTACGTATAACACAAAATTTTCAAGACATTAGACCATCAGCTATGCAGGTTTCTGTCTGCTTCCAGCTCTTGAGATAAAGTATTCATTCTTGGTTAGTACCACACCTTCTGCATATTTGCTCAGAAGGGAAGCACTGCTGAAAGTTAATCATTAACATTCAGAAGCCTGAAAAGGTGAGTATTTATTATGAACTACTTAGTACCAATTTGATAGCTTTCTATTTGGAAGAATGTATTTAGATGAAAGTGTTAAATAATTTAAGTTTTAATTAATTTGTTTCATGCCAAATAAAGTAAGTTAATAAACTGATCTTCCAATACTAATATCAAACTGGAGTGAAACTGCTATCAGGAGAGATGAATACTCATGTTATGATGCAAGTTAGAAAATTTCTATTCCAGTTGATACCTCAAATAAAAGTAGAAGCCAAGCAGACTGGTTATCAGAACAACTGACTCGGGTCAACTGGTTGTTTTGCCAAACTTCAAGAGGCTGAGGAGGAAGTCTAAAGTTTTGGGGCCAAACTATTCCTGTATAAGAGCTTCTCCAAGCTCTAATATAAATTCCATGTGTGAACAACAGAACACGACATCCATATCCAAAAAAATAGATATATTCTAATATTTACTTCAACCCCTTTACGGTGACAGCATTTGTAGGTCTACCAAAATAAAAGACCATAACTGAAGCTTCTCTGAAGATCTGAATTGGCCATAGCAATTAGTACTAAATTTGACAGCTCCTAAAATCCTCTTTCAAGTTCTTATTTGTTTCTTCACTTTTCTTCAAAGATTTTGCACTTGCTCATTTTCAGACACCTGGAAGAGAGAACCAGGTTATGGAAATAATAATCTCCAATTCTTTTACCTGAATTTCAGCTCCGTATGATTGGGAAAGAAAATGACAGGTATCTTTATAGGTTTTTTGAGAGCTCAAGTCAAATCCAATTTTTCTCAAGCCACAAGTTTAGACACAAAGGAACTATTTACAGTCAGACAGTTCCCCTCTGTCACTGTAAGATAACTTCCCCTGGTTTCAGCAGAGTAGCTTGTAACATTTGTGATTACTGGAACTTTCTGCTGCAGGTGGAAAAGCCAGTATCTAGAAAAAATGAAAGCTGGTGCTGCCAATTATTTGACTGATCTCTCACAGTCAATTCTTTGAGAACGCTGGCAATGTTCTGTTTTCATAGTTTTGATACATCACATATACATGTTTCTCTGTATTTGGTGGGTTGAGACTCAAAATTTCAGAGCTAAAAGAGTGAAAAGGGGAAAAAAACCTCAAAGCTATTTATATTACATTGTCACACTACCCATCAGTATAACAACTCATGCTTAAGGGTACTCCCGACAGAGGATGTTGCCAGAACCTTCTTTGTTTAACATCTCATTTAGTCTCCATTAAGAGCGAATGAGAGAGAGTATTAATAATTTTCATGGATATTTGTGGAAAATATAGTTTTCAAAGTCTATGTTACAAAGGTATGATGAGAGATGACCTCTGACAGCTCAGAGAGTTTGAAAACTCCTGCCAACCATCAGCAGAATTTCATTCACAACAGACAATTGGTTTGTTTACAGCAAGAGCAGGTATTGACCTGTTACTGTGTTTAGCCCTCAAAATAAGCAAAAGGATTACTGTTCATAGTCAGCTAGGTCTTAAAGCTGTCTGAGTCCGCACAGACCATCTGCAAGGCAGCTTTCGGAGCAAGAGCTGAAGCTAGGCCACACGGGACTTTATTGGCGTAGGAGAGAAGAGACAAGGTATGATCTGATGCTCTGTTATGATTCATGAGGGCTAAGGATCAAATGAAGCATCTATGGGTGAAATTACACTCAAAAGGGAACCCACTAAAATGTGGGGTAAGGAAAGACTGTGCTCTACGTTATGATATTATTTAGGAAGGCAAAGACTTCACTGCCTTGTTTGAATAGTTCTTGTTGACTGGGGTTCAGAGACTGCTAGCAGAAAACGTATCTGCAAAAAATCTCATGCTTTGCTTATTCAACTTGTCAGGTCACGCAGGGTGTTTTAGGAAATACTCCTGTTCCTGTAATCAAAACACTAAGATTATTCTAAATCCTACTCTATTCTCTTTTCTTCTTACATTTTGCTGAATAATTGTTCATTTTTTATTTACTTCTGGATTTTGAACTTCTCATACATCCAGTGTTCTCTGATTTATCTGTGGCTACAAGCATTTAGTTGCCCAAAATCTAGTGCCTAAGTGGCATTACAGTTGTGCATATAGTATTTTTAATATGCTGCAAGAGCTCCAGTTTACATAACCCTTGCAAAAGCAGGGCTTCTGTCTGGAGAGGTAAAATGCAAATACAGTAAATGGGATGGTCTATGTGAGAGACAATCTAATACAAAAGCACCGCAGAAAATTTATGAAAGCAGATCTAGAAATATTTCCTACGCTAAAGCCACAGGCTGATGACAAAACAGTCATCATATGTGAGTAATTCATAAATGCATGGTGAGTTGGAAGGAAAAGTGATTTACAGACAAATGATGCCACAGTTGATTAAAAATGCCCTGAAATCTTCAGTCTTGCCTCCCAGAAGCAAAATTTATTGAATCAAGTCTTGATCTTTTGGTACATTGGTAACAGATACTTCTGCTCTCCCTGCACAGCATTCTCTGCTCTTGAGCACACTCTATAATAAAAATACCAGACCTGGGTAATCACTAAGTTCTAGCCTAAAACATGTAATACTAATACACAGTATGAACATTATGTATGTACAGACTTTCAAAAATGAGCTTTTGTAGTACAAACAAAATAATGTCAACAAGCAAGGCAGAGTCATTATACTAAATATCCTGTGCATATTTCTCTTTTAAATGGCAGGTATGTCAGAGAGAAACATGAATCACTGGTTCTGTCAAATGGATCGAGAGAGGCACAGATATATTAACAGTCATTGCCAGAGCAGATACCAAAATTTATGGCTTGATATGTTATCCTACACTATTCCTCCTCCTCACTTAATCTTGATTTTTCAGAGCTGCAAAAAGACATTAAGGCCAAATGAATCTGTATTTGCAAAATTTGGCAAAGCAATAGTTTCCTTGGTAGCAGCCAAAAAGTCCATTTCAGGTGAGATAATTTTCTACATTTACCTGACAACCAAAGGCCCTGTTCCTATTCCTTCTCTCCTTCCCCACAGTAGCTTCATGAAAGGCTTCTAGAAATTACTAGATCTATATAAATCTAGTATAGATATATAGATCTATCTATAGATAGATGGCTATAACATCTACCATGCATGGTCACAGCTCTAACTGGGTTCCTGTATTTTTGGAGCTCTGACCATGAATTCCAAATGCATGCATTTTGTTAGTGACCACAGGACAAAAAGCCAGTATGTGTCTTAAGATGAATATGCTAAAAGCTTTTTACTGTAAAAAATGTGGCCTGAGACCTTGAAGCTGCAAACTTTCTAGCTGCCTCCATTGGAGGCAATTACTACATTACCCGTGCAGGATGTTGTCCTTATTACATAGTCTACAAGGGCTGATAATATCAAAGATGTCTAATCTTTTCATACAGCTGCTCCTATAGCTGCTTATCCAGGGAGAATATGCTAGCTAAGGACAGAACTATGGTTGTCTGAAATGTGACAGCAAGCACAGCTTTTCTACTCAGAGATTCTTATTCATTCTCCCAGACCTAAACTTCTTCTTGTAATCTGGGGGGGAGGGTCTGTGCAAAATGCTGCATTAGCTGGCTGCAAATTTGCAGTTGCACAAGCTAGTACAAATTGTTTGTGCAAAGCTGTTAGGATAATACACACAAAACTTAGAAAAATAAGTGTTCAGGCCATGTTGAGAAAATAATATACAAATGGTCCTGCCTTCCACCACCAGGGGAAGATTTTCATTATTAGCCATTAAGCCACATGACTTTTTAATTGAAACACCAAAGCAGTAAAACTGGACAATACCAAATTTAAATGAGACTTCTCATACTCCCCCACTGTCTTTTCAACTGACAGAACAAGGACTGCAGCACTGTCATAGCTGCCTAAAGCAAATGAGGATAAAAAGTTAAACTAGACAAGTGCTGTTCATTAGAATAATTTATTCTGAGATCATTCTTCTGCTCTACATCTACTCTGAAACATGTAATTTTGGCACCTCCCACACTGTTTTTATTGACAGTAAGTCATCTAAGAGAGAAAGGGAGGGCTTAAAAACTGTATATATTCCTTAACGGGAAAAGTCCAAGACACATCACATGTTTCATCACTGTGTATATTTCATCTATTTAAGAGGGAAAAAGAAACTTAGCTGTCATATATTACAGAATAGTATTTTACCCTTTATTTTGATTTCTACACCAGAGCAATTCCCATTTTCATCTCTTACTGAAGCGATTGGACCAGCCAGAGAACCACAAAATGGCTGAGGCAGGAAGGTACCTCTGGAGACTGTCTTATCCAGCCCTTATGCTCAAAGCAGGGGCAGCTGGAGCAGGTTGTTCAGGGCTGAGTCCAGTTGGGTTTTTAGTATTTCCAAAGATGAAGACTCCACAAACTGCATGGGCAATCTGCTCCAGTTAAACCATTTTCACAGTAAAAGTATTTTTTTCTTATGTTTACATGGAATTTCCTGCATTTCAATTTATGTTCATTGCCTTTTGTCTTTTCACAAAGTATTACTGAAACTAGTCATCCAGAAGTTTTGTGGATTACTAGTTCCCTGCTATTGCTCCTCCAGCAGATCTCAGTCCATCAAACAAACCTCTTTGAAATGACACAATTTCCTCCAGGTAACATCTGGTTTTGCTTAGAAATTTCTATCTTATTCACAGGAAATGCAGGTTTTCCTCTGTATGTTTATATACACAGTAAAATAAAAAGACTATCCAAGCAGTTTTAAGAAACATTCTGCAGGCCATCTATGTTAGATTAGAGAAGTGGTCATTGGCACAGCATGCAGCTGATCCTGAACCTTCTGAGGAGAAAACTACTGTAAAATGCCACAGAAGTCAACCTCAGGGCATTAACAAAATCTTGCAACAGGCCCATGGCCTTTTTAGATGAAAAATCATTAGTTTAAATAAAGGTCCCTTTCCCCCCCTACAACACCTACATGCTTGCTTATAATGAAAAGAGTACATACACAGGTCCTTCTATAGGAACAGTTAGCAACACTGCTGACTGTGTCTCTCGGCATGATCTCTTTTGTATTGCTCAGCCTGACTGTGTGACAGAGAAAAATGCAGGAGATGTAGGTGCTCTGTAATAAATGACAGCAGAACTGAGAAAACAGATTTTTGCATAAGGAAGATGTACTTTTGCAAGCTATTCTCTGTTAGCACTTGGTCATAGTATTATTTCAGTGAAATAAACAGAAAACTCATTTTGACTTTGAGCAGAGGAGAAGTTTCCATGAGGAAATGAGGGAACGAACATTTGTACCTCAGCCATTATACATTCTGTTAAAATTCATACCAAACACTTCAATTGCACCTATGAATTAAGATAGAAAAAGAACAGTTCATTCCAGGATAAAACTCACATTACTTGCTGGAATTCAGTAAAATGGCCTCTAAGCATAGGATGAAACAGCAATTCTCAGAAGATGGGGAAAGATAACATTAGGTCTTTTAATTCTGTGCTGGCTATGGTGGCTTTATGGATACAAATCACCTTACAAAATTAGTTTTATGCTTCATTCTAAAGTCAGAATTCTGTAGTGTTAGAAATATTATCTGCTTGGGTTAATCTGAAAGCAAAGGGATATACCTGAGGAATGGACAAAAAGCAGTTATCTCTCTATGAAAAATATGACAGTTTTTTCCTCTACAGCAGAGTAGCAGAGATGGATTGGCTGACTCAGACATCAGGCGCTAAGCAACAAGCACTTCTTTCCAGCAAAACAGAAACACCTAATAAAACAGCTTCTGTTCAGGAGCTGCACTGCTGCAAAGAGCCATTTTCCACCCAGGTGCAGCCATACAATCTCTCACATTATGTGTCAGCAATAGGCTCAAGGGGCCACCACCGTGTAAATGGGGAAAAGGAACGGGGCAGGGACTCCTGCAGAGTCAAAACCGCCACTTTGTAAAAGTCATTTGTTCAGAAACAATTGTGCTGCTTGTCAAAGCATTTTGATAAAATGGCACTTTTGCGCTCCCTTAATTCCAACATTATTTTTACCACTTAGTACAAGTTTTTCAGAAGGCCAGATTTCACGACACATGCCAGCCAGTATCCTTGGTTCACTGCTTTCATAGTCCGACACCTGCCTTTTCCTTGTGCAGAAAGGAGTACAGAGAGGAGCCAGGTGAGAAGTCAGCAACTAGGTCTAAGTTCTCATAGACGTGACACTCCCCATCATATTGCACTGATAACTCATGCTGAATCCTCTCTGTACAATGTCTGACATACACTTCTCTGCTACAATACGCTGTGCTTAATCTCTTCTTTATCAAAGGGGAATAACTGGGGAACTAAATCATGTATTCTACAGTAAAAAACCCCAAAACAACAGATCTCTCAAACGTGCTATTGTGATTGTACCAGCTACAGGTAATGTATCTTACTGGTGTACAATGTTAATACCTACAAAGGCAGAAATCCTCTATCAGGTAATAAAAGCAGGATAGAACCTGGAATGATTAACTGAAATGGATAACAGAAAAAAAGACAGAATGGGGATGTGAAAGGAAATTAGGAAATGGTCTGAGCTGGGAGATTTATTAGTCTACAGATCTACATCTCTTGACAACGTAAAATTACACTTTCAAAGCATTATATCATATGTAGTAAGGAATAAATCTAGACTGGCAGTGCTGGACTAGATGACCTTTACAGTAAGTCTCTCAGTTTTAAAGAATTCCCCAGCTTCGTCATGGAAAGAAATTATAATGGGCCATTTTTTCCCTTAAGGTTAGATGCAAAAGAAGGTAACGGGGAAAGCTGAAAATAAAATTTTTCCACAAAACCCTTCAACTGTGCTTCATGATGGCCCATAAACCAATCTTACCTCATCCCTGGAGCATTTTGCTTTGCTGCAATAGTTAACTCTGGATTTGAATAAAAGTGAGAGAGTATATAGAAATATATGTAAAATCTCCCACATTCAATACCTTCAAATTTAATTCTGGCAACTGCTTCCCCAGTAAGAGAAAATTCATGGCATTAACTGCTTCTTTCAAAGAGAGGCAGTGCAGATGTGAAAATGTTCTCTCATCTGTGACAGCAATAATATTCCTCATGGAGAATGCACGTATTATTCAATATAATTAAAATAAGTTAGTAATCCCTCCTAGGGAGACAAAATATTATTTCACAAAATATGTGCTTAACCAGAACTCAAGTATAAAAGCCCCATATGGACATCTGGTCTCTTCAGTCTTGAGTTTAAAGGACTGAGAGTCTAGAACTGGCAAAACAAATGTGAAATTACTGAGGCACTTTAACTAGATGATTTTAACTAAACAGCAATGAAGCAACAGAAACTATGCCTTAAATCCAAACAAGCTGCTGTCCTCTCAGCTGCTGCTGAGATCTCTGTTTTATTGCTCACCTCCAACTTTTTTTTTCCTATGAGGACAGCCAAGCAGTGCAGCAGGTTGGGTGGGAGTTCATGCAGTCTCCATCTCAGGTTTGCAACACCTAACTGGGCAAAGCTCTGAGAAGCCTTGTCTGACCTCAGAGCTGACCTTGCTTTGAGCCTCTTGAGGTTCCTCCCAGCCTGAATTATCCTATGTACTTTATGCTGCTTTCTGAGATATTTGGATTTTTTTTTTCTGTAGAAAATTCATTAGGAGTAATGCCTTTTCCTTGTTGGCAGGTTAATTATATTTCTTTTCTCTTTCCTCTCCACTGTCCAACATTTTTCGTGGAATTATGACAACTGGCTATCCATTTATGCAGTTTACCACCTTATACTGGTCCCATCATTAGCAACAGCAGTTCATACCATGTTTGAATGTGGAGTTTAATACATATCCGAATAGGATTAAATGAAGGTGATTAACTGCATCAGCAGAGGACTAGACCCAGGAGGTCTCTCTCTTCCTCTATGTTGATTGCACTACTCTAAAAAGAATACAATGCCATCTTCCATTAGCAAGGAATTTATATGATGTTTCTCTCTTGCCTTTTCTCTCAGAAATTTAGAAAATTTATTTAGGACAAGATTTTTACCAAACCCTTTTATTTACCTTTTAGCACAACAAGCTTATGGCTATCCTTCCACCAGACCAGGTAGCTCCAAGCCCCATCCAACCTGGCCTTGAACACTGCCAGGGATGGGGCATCCACAGCTTCTCTGGGCAACCTGTGTCACTGCCTCACCACCCCCATAGCGAAGAACTTCATAATGTCTAATCTAAATCTCCTCTCTTTCAGTTTAAAGCCATTCCCCCTTGTTCTATCACTACAGACCCTTATAAAAAGTCCATTTCCAGATTTCTGGTAGGCCCCTTTTAGGTACTGGAAGGTTGCTATAAGGTGTCCCTTATATACTTATGCCTTCTCTTCTCCAGGCTTGCTTGTTTTATACACCACACAGTTCACTTATCGCCTAGATGAAGTTCCTATACCAATTCTAGCAACATAGTTACTACTTCTATTACTTATTTTGTTCTTTTTACATTTATAAAGGGCTGCATTTGAAGGAAGGAATACATACAGTATCATTTAGATGGTTTCTTTTTGGAGTGAAGAAGCTGGCCAAGGGCTGGAACCACTACTCCAGCTTAAGAAGATGGTGCTGTTCTGTCTGAATCACATACTTAAAACCATGAGTCTCCAGCTGAAAGAAACCCAGCATGTGCAGTGTGTAGGCATTCAAAGCTGCCTACAGGCAATGGGACATGACGTTTCAGACTCATGAAGGCACTAGTGAGAATTTGCCATTATATTTCTTCCTCTTACCTGTCTTCCCTTTACTGTTTTTTTTAATTGTTCTTTCCACTCATCTCTCACAGCAAAAGGCCTTCTATACCTGAACTATACTAGAGGAAGCTGCTAAGAGAAATGGATGCCTTCATAGGAAAATTGAGTGTTCTACTCTGCATGGCATTATATGAAACATTTTACCAGCACTTTTGCTTCTGTATAGACATTGAGTCTTTAAAAAAACCTCAAAATCAGCTTATTCAATAACTTCATGAGCCTATTCAGCTCTGTTTCTCTGCAGAACAGTGAGTTCCTTTCATTTCCACATGTGGACCAAGATATTGTCACAGACTTATTACATGCTCATTGATGGGAAAGTGGACAAGGAGATACTGAAGTTACAGAACAGGGCAAAATTCTCTCCTGCATCTCCACCAGGCTACAAAACCTAACGTGAGACATGACCAGTGTAACATACAGAAGAAAGGGATATAAATGTCATAAATGCTCCAGTCACCTCCAGAGAGTAATATCCTAGTGTCTAGTTTTTACCAGAGCCAGCCTCCCCTGGATCTTCATAAACATAAAAGTCCTGAAGAAGAAACTAGGGCATCATAGCAATTCAGATTATTAGCCTTGTTCTACTGAGGCACCCATGAGCCTACTTGGAGTCCAGCCTGAGAGAGGTATTTTTGAAAAGGGCAGACATCATGAAAAATGACATTTTTTTTTCACCTGTGAAATTTCTACAGTATTCACTACTTTCAGTTGAGGTTTCTGGTTTTGTACCTTTACAGTGGAAGCTACTGCATGCACAATTATATTTAGACTGTAAAGGGCTAATTTGCAACAAAGCAGCAGAGAAATGAGCTTTTTAATCCTTTCTTACTGTGGTAATAGATAGACTAAAATTTTCCACAATTACAAAACATTTCAAAACCTCTCCACGTTGTTCATTTAATTTCTGGATAGTTATTTGAAATTCGCTACAGTTTCTTAGCTGGGAATATAAAAATGCTAATGCTTTTTAACTTTCACACAAGTATATATTTTAAATCAACTATTTCTTACAAGTACATTTTCAAGGAGTTTAAACTTTCCTTTGCTGATGATTGATGCCTGTAAGTCTGTAATCATTCTGCAAGCTTCAGTATTATTTTAATACAAATATATAGAGATGAAAGACCATAGAGAAGAAGCAATATTAATTCAAATGTTAACAAAAATTATGGAAATACTAATGTAAAATATTTTTTTCACTATGCACTTAGGTTAAACTGGACTTTGATATCAGCTGCTAGACTTTAATTTTATAATAATAAGTCTAACTATAGACATCTGTGAAAACAGGGCGGAGAAAAAGAAAAAGGGAGCTTTGATATTTAAATACTGCCATAGTTGGACTTCAAATATTTTCCAGAAGAAAATGTACCAACTCCATCTGCTGCAATGGTACAATGACATTCTAGATTTCAGACACCTACTTAAAATCTGTGCAAACTGATTTTCAATTTTTTTCCTCTACAAACTCATTTTTCGTTTAGCTACAAATATCCATAACAGAAATTCACTAAACAGAAATTCTTTAAACACTGTGATGCTTATAATTATAATAAACTATTAGTTTCTCAGTGGGGTGGTTCTGTTTTTTTCTTTTTTGTTAATAGTTTTCCAGTATATAGCACTTATTATATGCCACTTCTTTTCATAAGATTTTTACAACAAATTGATTGGTAGATTGTGCACAGGTTTATTACGAAATCAGTATGTCTATGTTCTGCATTTTCTTAAGTGCTAGTTACTGAGTAGTACAATGAAAAAATTTCATAAGCATATGTGTATTCAAGAATTTTCATTAAAAAAATGTAGGTACTTTATGTTTCAGCCTTTCTGCAAAAAGGGATATGAAGAGTAAGAGATAATCAACCACTCAAGTAGGGTTAGACTAATGTTTTCAAATTCATAAGATTTTGGTAAATTCTTCTCTGTATTGAGAACACCTAAATACATAAAATTTGAATCAAATGTTTAAAAAGAACTTTTTCCTGTATTTTTCTCTGGAGGGGTGGGTGGGAGGCAAGAAATATCCAGAAATATGCATCATTTAAGCAGAAAAGTTTGTTTGGTTTTTTTTTTAAAGTTACTGTCTCCTTTCCAATTTATCTTATTGGCTGAAAACTGATTTTTGCAATGGGTCCATAACCAAATCTTAGAATCATAAAACCAAAAAACACCAAGTTGGAAGGGACCTCAAGGATTATCTGGTCCCACCATTCTAGGCAAGCATGACCTAGAGTAGAGGTCCCAGCACCCCATCCAACTGAATCTTGTAAGTGTCCAGTGTTGGGGAATCTGTAATTTCCCTGGGGAGATTTTCACTTAAAGTATGTTCAACAACATCACTGTTGCAAACAACTGAACTTTGCATGCCCAGACTGATGCAGATCAAACAGCTCTTCTGAGCAAACCCACTGAGGTGAACTGGTACAGCAACCTCACAAGGACTGGAAAAGAAGAGACAACTGAAATTGTAACCTTGGCCAAATGTCTCATCATTATCTCAGTGTCCTCACTAGCAGAGTAGAAAGGAAAGTGTTTGTCTCTTTGTAGGTGCTCATTGCAGCAAGTGCCGAAATAGATTATGTGAGTTAAGAGTGCATGTGTACATATCTACACATGTAGATTCAGCAAAATCCCTATGTAACAAATTCTTTCTTTCTGCATCTGTTCCTGAGACACCTGTTCCAGATATATGAACTTTAACTGGTACATCTTGCTAATAAACATGTTTTTCCTTTTTATTCTTTTTTTTTTTCCCCAAATACAATTAAATGGATCAAGAAAACTAATAATTTAAACAATTTTAAACAGGTTATCAGCAAAGTGAGAATCTTACTTTTTTATCACTTTTCCTATGACAAGCAAGACATTAGGAATCGCTATATACATATGAACAAGTGAGCATACACTGGAAAAGGCAAAGGGAAAAAGAGGCAGGAAGCGAGAAGAAAAAGGTCAGTAATAGAAATTTACTTGTACAGGTTTGGAAAGAGTATGTAAGCAACTTTTTCTTGTGTAACTACCATACACAATAGGCTGCAACCTTTTCTTCCCATAGTAATTCTGTTTCTAGACTAAGGGAAAGTTGTATTGATCTGGATAGTAGCTGATTATTATTAACCTGATATGGAACTTCTTTTGACTCATGACACTATCTCCCTCCTAAATAACCACATTATTTTCCTACAATGAAAACAAAGCACAACGTACCAATGAAATTTCTATACAGAATAACATAATGAACTTAAAAACCTATAACAATGTGCCAGAGCTTTCATTTCTTGTGCCCCAAAGGTTCAAGACAATTTTAACTGCACCATTTTATATTTACAGTAATAGATGACATTGAACACCTGCTTGCACACTAGATTAGCAATAGCTCAGTGTGCCTTGGTTTAATAAAAACATTAGCACTCTGTGTTGGCATTTCTTTTGTAATACTGAGGAAGAAAAATAGAATGCAAAACCAACAACTTGGCTAGAAGTCAACACAGGCTGGAAACACCTTCTGGAATGGGAAACAAAATAAAGCAAAGTGGTGAAGAGACTTTGTGAGGATTAAAAAAAATGTGATAAGTGGATACGAGAGATAATTACTTCACAGACATAAGACAAATTACTTTTTCTCTTGCTATTATATCAGCTATACCATCAGTTATCTTCAGTGGACAAAAGTAAATGCTATTCACTTTTCAAGGCCATAGCTGAAATGCTACATTGACCACACAGCCTCGATTGTAATAGCAGGTCAGTGATATCACACAGAATTGTTAGAACCAGTGATGTAATACAAATTTAGTATACTGATGGTCAGGAAAATTCTAGACTGCCACATTCTTGTGATCACTTCAGAATATAACAATTTGAATTTGCTGACATTTTTCAAAATAACTTTAGGCAAATAGACAACCACCATGCACTGCTGAATTACCATGGTTATTTTTTAATACCATCCACTTTGTTTACAAGACAAAACCATACCATTTCCGTTGCGGTAATTTTAACTCATCAGTGTAGTTTTTTGATCAAAGATTTTTCTTTTCTAAAGAGCCAGGTATAAAAGCAAGGAGTTGAAGTCAGCATAACTGCAAAAGCTGCTTTTCTGCAGAAAACCTTCACAGTAAAAGGTAATCAACCTGCACACATCAATGGCTGCAAAATTCAAAAGGAAAGAGGCCTGAAATTGTAAGTGGAATTTATCCTTAAA
Organism: Nestor notabilis; assembly: GCF_000696875.1. Lineage (NCBI taxonomy): Eukaryota > Metazoa > Chordata > Aves > Psittaciformes > Psittacidae > Nestor > Nestor notabilis. Next base: position 50,324 of record NW_009919587.1, read on the forward strand.
CTAGTGTGATGCATTCTTAGTCCAAAGTTATTTAACATTTATATCAATGGACTCAAAAAAGAATGAAAACATTATTGAATAAAGGTAACACAGAATCAAAGACCAGTGAATGACATGAGATCTGAATGATGAGTGAGCAGCATGGTTTCTATTCCAGAGAATTCAGAAAAAAGGAAAAGAAAATAGAGAAAAAAATTAAAGGAATTAAATGTGGTTTGTTTTTTTTTTTTTTTTTTTTTAATTTCACAGAATATAGATATTGAAGAGATAATTTCAAAACAAAGATTTGAGTAGTTTCATACTACAGCAGACCCTGGATTCCTGGAGCTTCAATATTTCATGTTATGGACTTGGGAATCACATGGGGACAATTTGAGGGCCCAGGACCCTTAGTCTTTGGTATTTCATTCTTAGGGTTGCTTTAGAGACATAGATTATTCAGCAAGCATATCCACGAAGTCATATGTTTCAACATGGTCAACCATACAGACTGGTAAATATTTAAGAACAAAGAATGCCAGATATAAATTGTAAGACTGGGGGAATACCAGTCTTGCAAATCAGTGATGTGGAAAAGTGACATTACAATAAAAATAAAGCCAAACCCAAGTAATGAACATACTCTCACTTCAAGTCGGTGGTTAAATTGGGTAAACACTCCTTTAAATATTTAATGAGAGGTAGCTAACAGGAATAGAAATATTACTATTGCTTTCTATCCAGCTCCTGGAAATTTATGTCCTGCTCTGTATGTATGCCTGTTCTGGCATACGAACTTCAGGAAGGACGCTTAGGATATTCAGAATACTTCAGGATTAAATACGAGGAGTTGAAAGAAATATGAGAATGATGAAAGGATGTAAAAACACACTCTCTAATAGCAAACCCAGGATACTCATTCTGTTTATTTTAAGCAAGATAAGGCTACAAAGTGATTTGATTATAACCTGTAGATTCCTAAATTGGGAAATAAAATTTGGTAACGAAAAGACCTTTAAACCTAGAGGATAAAGGTCCATTTATAAGTAATTTTGCACATGGAAACCAGGTAAACACTGGCTAACAGGTGAAAAGGTTTAACAACAAAAGCAACTAGGATTGGAACAACTTAACAAGCCTGGTGGAGTACTCTCTAGTACTGGGAACTAATACAAACAATTGAGGCATTATAGGTAAAAGTTCAACTACAGCCACATGGTAGGAGCTGCACTGGCTTGTGTATGCAGTGCAGTCAGCAACAGTATTCTCTTGTCACTGATATTCTAGTACGATGAAAACATTCACATCTTAAAAATCTTACAAAACAAAACCAAACAAAACCCTAATCAATCCCTCCAGTCTCTTTCACTACTATTAGTACAGTTTTTGGAATTACCACTATTCCTCCGCACTGAACTCAGGCTCATCCAGAGGCTCCTATTTACAGATAATCCAAAGTGTGAAAACTAGGTAGCTGATGCTTGTAAAAAAATCATTTTCTAACAGGATGGCCACTTCTTTGTGACCTTTAACATGCAATTTGCAATTTGAAGGTAAAGTGCATTTTCATTGTCTTATCTGTTATCTTAAGTTAAATAAAATTGTATTGCAGTCAGATATGAGTTTCTTGTGTTTTATCTGTGTTCATTACCCTGTTCTTTATCTGCTCTCACTGCAAGTGTCAGGAATCTAATGTATACTAACAGAAAAATGTTATTGACAGATAAGTGTTCTCTCAATACATGGGAAGTGTTGCAAATTTATCACACTGTTCTTTGCAGAGCTGAAAGTCCTCCACTGCACAAATAGCTTTTCTATTTTGTTATGTAAATATTTGATTTCAAGGGCTCTTGTGCTGATTAGATTCCTTCTAGGAAAGACTGCAGATATTGCAAAGACGACAGTTTGGAGACACTTACAGTCTTGTTGGTTTCATGTATTAGGGAAACACTATACATCAGTCTGCCAGTCTGCCATTGCAAGTGGAAATCTCCCCACTATCAATTTTCCAACATAACAAAAAAAGCACAAACCTGAAGTTGGAAATAATAAAGTTAAAAAAAAAAAAGTCACATACCTAAATTACTATAAATGAAAAAGAAAGGAAATAGCAGTTCTTGAATCTGGGGACCTGACTTAATTAAAGTGCACCATAAGTGCTTACTTTTAATACTAAATGACATCTTCTTTGAAATTTATCAGACTCACCTATACACTGCAGCACACTAAGGAGTTTTAGAAGCCAATTCACCAAGCACTCAGATTGTGTAAAAAGATCTAAAGGCTCCATTAGTTTCAATTAATCTACACCAACTGTTATGTGATAATCCGTAGTGATATTTTACAACAGGAAACCAAGTTACTTCTCTTAAAGGTTCAGCGAAGCTCCACCTGCCAGTTTTTCACAGCAGACATCCTGACAAGACCACACTGGCATCTCCCTTAAACACTGGCAACCTGAAGTACACAATCTTTGTTAGTAGATTATGATAATTCCAGTTATTTCTATTGTTTTGCTGTACTGTTACTGTATGTAGATTTCTCTACAATGAAATCTTTTACTGAGCTCTAAAATGTAAGTACTTTCATGGGGTGAATGTAATAAAATATCTAAAATACATAGTGATCTTCTAACTCCATTTTCTTGACACATAAAACTAGTGAGTTAATGCAATTTTCCTTTTACATCCTACTCAGCAGAACCCCTTCCTCCACATTTACTTGAGCTGTTGAGGGCTATATGTTAAAAACAGTTACACACATTAGGTCTCCCCTTACCTCAGAGGAAAACCAAACTCTTACAAGTTTTCCTGCACTTATCAGGCCTTTCAAGTACCTGTAGTAAAGGGGTTTTCTGATAAGACTTAGCATATTGCAGTGACAGAGATGCTGGAAAGAAGGTTTCTAGTCAGTCTGGAAACTGCTGCTTCTTCCCTTTCCATCAGTGCCAAGTAAGTCAAGACAGAGATATCACACTCCATTTCAAACATGATATCTTCTAGTTAAAGGAAAAAGACTGGTGTCCATACCACATTTGTAACAGCAAAATAAAGAATTCTGAAGTATTTCTTTGAGATTCTAGTTATTGTACAAAGAATAAGAACCTGTGCAACAGCAGAAATCCAACAGATGTTTCAACACCCCTATAAAACCAAGAGAGAGCACTGACTTTTGTTAATGTTACTTTTACTTACGTGGTACAAAGAAGTTTCTGGTCCAGGTGTGCCCATGACTTCTTGTCTCAATGCATCCATTTGTAAACTAGGCAACAGCGAATAATGACTTGGACTACTACTCTTGTCTCCCTTCTTTTTGGACTTTTTCCCAGTATCTTTTTTGCTGTTCCTCTGAAACATGTAGTCTTCTTGACCTATTTTCTCATTGCTCATATAGCGAAGCAATGAATTTTCTGTTGGAAGAAAAGTAATGCAAAATATCATTGTGAATTATTGTATGTATGTTAATCCTGTGTCCAAAATACATAATATTCCTGTTAAGATCTATTGACAGTTTTAACTCTTCCAGACTATTTCATTAACAAAACCCATTTGCTTCTTTGTTCTGTATATAATAAGAAAGCAATCTTTTGGTAGGGAAAATTCATGATTCTTCTTGTTTTCTGGTATCTTTAAAAATAAAATGAACAAAATATAAAAGAAGCCCCACATCAATAAATTTCATCTTGGAGTGTTCAAAAAATGAGCAATGATACACTTATGATCATCATATCTGTAATCATTTTTTTAAACAAGATTCTATTGAATACAAATGACTATGGTGCCATACATTTAAAAGTAATTTGCGTTGAACATTCATTTGAGATCATTCACGGTGTCATCCATACTTTCCCTGAATACTCTTCCAGCATCTACCATCGTGTAGCTCAGGGACATCCTGATGTTTGACATCCAGAAGTGATGTTTGTGAATTTAGGAAACCTCAGCAGATTTGTCATTCATGAAGCTGTCTGGTCTTTCTTTGTCTTAAATGTGAACTTCTAGTATCCACAACCTACTGTGGCAAGAGGTTCCTTAGCCTGAATCCAAAGTGCACAGAGAGCTAGCTCTTTTTAACCAGCACTCAATAGAGGCATTTGATACCTCTTGGGTCTTGTTTCAGAAAAAAATAGACAAACCTATTACCTTACTTTATTCCACACAGGATTTTTATAAATTTTAATTTTTTCCTGCCTAAATTCTCCCAAACTTATAATGGCCAGCCTACTGAATTGACCCCACTACATAAATCTGATCATTTTTGTTGTCTCCTAAACTTTCTTCAATTCTACTGTATTTTTCTGAAGAGATGAAGAGACCGGAACTGCACACACACCCAGCATGAGCAAGAACTTACACAGCAGCTTAAGAAAATTTCTTAATTTATTTTGTATTCTTTTCCTAATAATTCCTAACAGTTTTTTCCTTTTTTTTTTTTTTTTTTTGATCTTTACTGAACATTTACTTAATGTTTTTATAGAAATGTCAATCATTACTGTAACATTTCATTTCTGGGAGATAATAGCCACCTCAGAGGTTATCATTTTGAATGTGAAGTTACATTTCTGAGCCTCACAAACCAGAATTTTGAAGAACTTATCCTTGATTATTTTGAGGTGAATCCCATGCTGCTCTAGAATGTTTTTGATGCAAAAAGAACTCATGAAGACAGAGAAATGTGAGATATAATTCTCATTTAAGCATAACAATATTTATCAGTAATAACCATACATTTGTCCACTAGCATTATAAAATTAAGGCCACTTTAAAAAGGGACTGGATAATACAGCTAAATCAATGAAATGCCAATATAGAGTTAAAGCAAACTGCAGGGCTTTGCAGTCATGATTTTCTTTTGCCTGGCTGAGCAACCTCCTCAGTCCTAGTAGAGGCTCTACAAAAACTTAAGTATACATAATGGAAGAACCTCAAACAGGTTCACAAAAATATGTATCTAAGCAAGCAGCAAAATGATGTTGAAATATATAGGTTAAAGCATGATAAAACCCATAATGCCTTGTACAAGATGTGTGTTCAGATCACTTACCTCTCCTACTCTCTCTTTTTATTTTATTGGGGTCTTCATAATCCCCCACCCAGTTATATTCTACTGGCATAGAAATAGGCCTTAGTTTCCCTGGAAACAGAGGAAAAAATTGAGATCATGCACCATACGGCAGCATTAAACTAACATTCTTTAGGAGAAGGAACAAATTATGTGCTAAGCTGCTATTCTGCAGGGTTGCTTACGAAAGAGGATCCAGCATCGCCTCTGAATAAGAGGTTAAGAGAGGAGTTCTGTTTGCTTTACCAGACAAGAAGCAGCTAAGTATTTAATGGATTTGGGGTTTTTTTAAGTTTAGAAAATAAATCCAGTGCCCTAAAAAATCATCAGCAGAATGACATTAGAGACTGAAAAATGCATTCAAATTACTTTAGTTTTCACTGAACAATATCTATTTATTATTCTGGAAGCCCCTGGCACACACGTGGAGAGAACTGTTTTAAAGCATATGTGAATTGTTAAGTAACAGAAATGTGTCCACATCACTAAAGTACCTTCACAAATAGCATCGTTGCTGTGGGCTTAAAAGATCCATCAGCGACTGAGTAAGAAAGGAAGCAGAAAACCTCTATGTGTAATTTCTTTTGTAGGATTTCATCCACAGAAAGCAAAGTACATTACTGTTGGTAAATTCACTTTGGTTTCAGACAGCATGAGGCAGAAAAGCTGAAGACTGTTATATGTTTAAAATTTTTATTTGGAAGCTGCTGAATTGATTTTAAAAGATGTGCACTATGATTTCTGCTTAAGGATTCCCCAAATATAGTTGGAAATTCAGTGAAAGTGTGGTATGTAACTTAGAGGGGTTACTTGAAGTGGTCTGAAGTTTTTAGCAAGTTAAATAGTATATTGAAAGGAAACATAGAATAGCATAGCATATGGCACAGTATCTGGCAGACTTGAAACAAAATGTTTTCACAACAAGGTCAGCCTTTGCTCTTTTTTAAATCAGCCTACTGATAACAAAACTGAAAAGTGGGAAATAATTTGTTTTTAAAAGTAGCAGAGCTTACAGTAAAAAATTATTAATCTTGTTAATTATTTTAGTAGAAAACCCCTACATAAAAGTGATCAGTCTTACTCCACATTTCTGAGGTAAATCCATGACACAGTGAAAAAGAATATAAATACTCAAACATGTCTATCGACCTGTTGAAGTATGGCATTCATGGGAAATACACCAATACCTTGCAGGCAGCACAATGTTAAAAGGTTGTACTGTCTTTTTAAATAATTGACAAAAAAGTTGTACGTTCTGTACAGACCACAGCATCAGGTCACAAATACATCATTGCTCAGGAAATACCACATATATATTTAACTTTTAATTTATAATTTATTTTACTATTTAGGGACACATATTTAAGCCTGATTGAAGCGGTGAGATTTACAGCACACAGTTAAGAAGTAATTTCCTGAGTGGGGATGTATTCGGCTCATGTATACTTGATCGGAAGTAACTTTCCAAGGTTACTTTTTCTAGAAATACAACATTCTCTTCTTTCTGAGGCTGAACTGACAGTACCTTACTGAAAGGACCTAAACACTTAAAAAGGTAGAAAAGCTATAAAATCATGTGAAGTTTGATTGTTACCAAAAGCTATAGCCAAAACAAATTTTCTACAAAATCTCTAGCTGTTCAAAGTGCATGTTTTTTGTAGCTAGCAGTAAACATGAAATGACCAAGTTTGTTTCTTTTCCTTAAACTCAGGTTTCATTCCCCTGCTATCCCTGCTTATCTTGTTCTTGCTGATCCCCATGGATTCCCTATATCTGTTTTCCCAGGTGACTAGACTCAGGAAAATGTCTTCCTTTGGACGCGAACAAAAGCTTTCTGAGGCAACAATTACACAACAGCTAGAATTATAGCAACAATTATACAACATGAAAGAAAAATCTCCCTGTTAACATTGTCAAAAAATGTCAAAAGATTCCAATAAATTATGGAGAGTCCTATTAACCTCTCACAAAGGAGGACTGAGAAATAATTGAAAAAAAAAAAATTAACACCACTACAAAATTAATAAGTACGTGTTGAAAATAATTATCTCTTTAGGCCTTGGAACTCTGTTTGACCTTCTTTAATGGGTCACCATGAGCCAGAAGAGCATTATTGTCATTTTCCACATTTCTGTGAAATCCTAAAGTCATGCCTAGCCACAAATCTTATGCTAACAAATGCCATATGGGAAACTTTAATGCTGAAATTACAATTTTTAGAAAACACACTTAAATGAAAGTGGACTCAATGGTGTAAATTCATTAAAAAAGAAGTGAGATCAAAAGTGAAAGGCTGTATAACACGTGTTAAATAATGACTGATTTTCAGGGCGGTCTTTGATCCATGTATTTATAAACTTTTCTGCTAATAGAAGAAAAGGCTAAAAGAGCTAACCTGTAACAGAATAATGGATTCAACAGTCCTTGAAGAAGCAATGTGTTCTTTTCACTCTAGACTACCAGAATTAAAATTTAACATCTGGAACAGAGGGTACATCTCTCTTAATGGAACCGACTGCGTCCACCAACTGTAATAGTTGAAAAACTGGAGTAATAAAATTGACATGCCCACTTTGAAAACTTAACAGTTCTTTTGTACTCTATGGGCATGGTCAGAAAGCACCTGAACACCCTTTGAAATCAAAAGGATACCGAGGATGTGCAGCAGGATTGTGTAGTTGTGTAGAAAGGGTGCATAGAAAGGGTGCATTTTATGAAAACGTACCCTTTAATGTTGTGTGAGCACATTGCTCTAGGCCCTGAGGATACTTTACACAGCTCAAGCTCCATTTATATCAAGGTTCTCAAGTGATTTTGGAGCTTGTCTGCATGACGTACTAAATCTATGCTTCCTCATAAATTAAGTCTGTTTTCTTCTCAAAAGGATATGATGTCAGGATTACTATAACAATTTCAACATACAGCTTGTGCTCAGTTTAAAAACTGGATGAAAATAGAAAGAAGGATGAAAAAATATTCAAGTGTGTGCTCAGCTAATACCACAGTAGTCAAAATACCTTTTTTAAACATGAGATTTCCTCTTCATTTTCTTTTATATCCTAACAACTCTATGAGTGCACAGTTTTACACTTGACAAAAAAAAAAACAATTCTCCCATCCCAAAGGTGAAACAACTTACAATACTAGCTAAAGAAAGACTTCCAACAGATTCAAAGGGAAAATAATCTGGAGGATCAAGGTTTGAGGAGTAGAACTCTCACCAGAAATTGGTTTGAGTTCTCACCCTAAATAAGTCAAAATCCAAAATGTGGAAGTAGCATGAATGCGCGTGTGTGTTTCCCTATCATAGTAACTAATATATCTTTTCTTGCACACAATAAGCTTGTAGGCTGAACTTGGACTAAAGCAGTACAGAATTGTTAGCAAAATCAATACCCATTGAAAAGATTTTCATTCTTAAAAACAAAAGCAGATGCACAAAAATCCTAAAGTCAATAAATGGTGATTATCCTTATTAGATTAATGCCATACCATATGTTGGTGTGCTCTCTCTCCTTCCAGGACCACTTGTTCTTCCTTTCTCATACTCATAGCAGTATAGAACTGCATCTTCTTCAACCACATTAAAACGTTTCCGATATTCCTGGTCAAGAAATGAGTTTGGAGATTCGGATCCTGTATGAACTGGCTTGCCCACTATATGTCTGCCAACATCATCACATGGGAGATTTCCCTTTTCATCCCTTTAATAAACAAGAGAGGTTTTTAATACATTGGGATAAGACATTGGGTTTTGGTGTTTTGTCTTTTTTTTTCTATGCATATTTCAACAAACTGTGAATATGTCAATACTTAATACAAGCAGGAAACAGGTATCATCTACCAACATCAGGATCACACATCATACATACATATGTACTCATGTATGTGCCAGTTATCTCACACATGTCTGCTTATTCAATTCTTTTACAAACTGTATCCATCTACCGGTTTCTCTTGAAAAGAATCATAGAAATAAAGCTGACATTCAGCTACTCTTTTTTTTTTCGTTTCTTTTCTTTTTTTTTTTTTTAAATCTACCTAGCATTTTGTGATTTAGGGAAGAGAAACAATGTCAACATTACTTTTTTAAACTTGAATTTTTAAATACATATTGCAAGCATGGACAAATTCAATCTGGTTCTTTACAAACTAATCCCAGAGCAAGAACCAGGGACTCATGATGTACAAGACATTTGACATAGTCTTACACAATCAGTTTAGGTCCAGAAGTCACATAGCAGTACCAAATAGGGTGTGTAGCACCTGATCATGAGCTGCTATCCCAGGACAGCAATGCATTGCAAGGCATGCACTTTGCAGTTTGTGTACAGATCCCCAAGATAATGGCTTTTTCCTCTCCTACACCCCTCCTCCACTCTCTGAAAATACAAACTACTAAAGGCATCAAATAAGAGAGCAAGGTGTGCCTGGGGTAGGAGTCCTCTCTTTGCATTTTATGAAGCAGGGCTCAGTAAACCTGCTGTTAGTACTGTGCCTGGAGATGGCTGCAACAGACCTAATCAGACAGTAATTTCTGGGTAGCAAAATGGATGAGAGGTAGTCAAAAGAGCAGCTGGGGCCTCATGCTGGGCATGAGGCCTTGGTGGCCTTCTGCCCCTCTGGACTGCCATGTAAGTTCCAAGCCAGCTGTGTGCTGACCCATACTTCCTTTGGTTCCCTGAGGCTCCATCTAAGGATGAAGCAAACCCTCATGGGATCCAGGCAGCCATGGAGGATAAGGAAGGGCTGTCCTTCCTTGGCTGCAACAGCACAGTGCCACAACTCCCCACTAACCACTTTGCCAGGCTGCTTTCCCAGCGTAGGCATGGTGTTGGCTCATCAAGGGGCTGGTGCAGCCCCACTGGTGCTGTGAGATCATCTCCAGTCATGGAAAGACTTTCTGTGGTGACAGTGCTGGGGGATCCCAGGAGGTACCATGACAGAGATTGACATAAACCAGCCAAATGCTAGTTGATGCTACAGCTACCATCAAGGGCTGGCACAAGGAATTCTCTGTAATAAGTGATAAGCCTGAGCTGAAGGGATCTTTACGACAAGCATGGAGGGAAGTGTAGAGTCACCAGGCAAACACCCTTTGCCACAGCCCTCTGGAGTTGAAGGCTTCAGTTCTCACCACTGAAGGTGGCTTCAGGCATGGATTCAGGCTTTTACAATTTACAATAAAATATCAAGACTTTTACTCCATTCCAGTAACAAAAGGAGGGTTTGCTTGGTTGGATGTTTGTTTTGTGTTTTGCTTTTTGATTTTTTTTTTCCTTTGGAACAGCAACAACAAACTGAGAAACAGATGCTGAACAATTCGATAATACCCAAAATCAAGACATGCTTAAATACAGTTAATCATGGACAAAATAAACTGATGAAATGCCAAAACAGATTATTCAGAAACACTGTACACTGTGTGACAGGTTTGTGAAATGAAGTATAGCCTGTCAGGATTAAGCTGATAAAAAAATTCAAATGTACAAAGCTTAATCTCTCTGTAAGATTACAGCTTGTACTAATATGTATTAGAAGATTTAATCAGAGTTGGTCTAAGGTAGTACATTATAATCATCATATAAGAAATGTTATTTACAAATAATAAAAATGCATTTTGAACGTCTCAGTTTCTAGAGCGGAACTCAAAAACTGCTGAGCAATTAATATTTGCTAAAAATACTTCAAAAAAGAGGATGCATTTCTTATCAAATTAAATTATTTTTGTTGTGGTAAACATGATCAGCAGCAGTACAAAGGCACTATTTCTTTTAAGATAGTTTCGGTTTCAGGAGCAACAGGTCTTTACCATATAACTACTGCATTCAAAGAGAAACCTAAGACTATGTCTTGGTTGGGGTTTCTTTTTGCAGCTTTTTTACACTAATGGGTTAGAATAAAATAGTTGACTTTTTTCTGTGGGTAGACTACATAAAGATGTTAAAATACTTACATAGGCATAGCAAAATACTCATATCAGAGAGATAAAAGACACATTCAATTCCTATGAGCAATTCAAGTGTCATGACTGACAATGTTTTTATTTAATTATAAGAAATAAAAATACTGAACTAGACTATGTATTCTGTTTGTCTCCTTGTCACATTAAGACAGATACTAGAGCAATTGTGTTAACAAGTTCAACTGTGTTATACATGTGTCATATTTGAAATAAAATGGCATTTTTTTCTCCAAGAAATAAAATCAAGCCAGGTAAAGATGAGGCAGTGATGAGGAAGAAATGGCTTCACAAAAGTCTTCTGACAACATCTATATCATGAAGTGGAAAGCCACTCTTCTGCCCTGAAAGGTTTTTCCTATCTCTTAAAAGTAAGAATTTATTATGAAATCACAACTTCTCCTCCCTACTAGGCAATTTAATTTGCTATATACCTCACTCCTGGATAACCCCAGGAAAGTCTTGTCAGTATCAGCTCATACATCTTTTTAATTGGCTAGAAGAGTTACTGATAAGAAAGTCTAAGAAAAACTCAGCTACAAGGAACTCAGCTATAAGAAAAGATATGCTGCCCCTACAACCCTTTCAAGAAAGTTAACTAAAAGAAAAGCAAGAAGTAATTTAAAAACACATTGACTGCACATATGATAGTCTGTGTCTAAGAATATGGAAGCTTTAAAAATACTGATTCCTCTAAAATACTTTCCTAGACTTCTGGGTAGCTACTTCCATATTATTTATATGCCATAATTCTCTCAGATTTTTAGGAAAGGAACATCTGTGTACATTATGGAATTATACTGAATCATTTGAGGTCGTGTGAGGGTAGGGTGATAAATCTGAAGGAGGATCTGCTGATTTCCTGGCTTAGCAAGCTCAGAGGCCTGGGAAAGATGAAAATACCCACGCCAGGTGGCAGGTCAGAGTAGCAGATATGTTTGCAGGGAACAGCATGGTGACTGCAGAATCTTGCAGAGTAGCAACACTAAAACACAATCCTGAAATTTGCTCTAAGACTAACAAATCAACGATATCTAGAAAACACTACAGCAGAACAGAACAGTGCTGTGCTTGAAGTTGCAAGTTTCTTGCTTTTAGCTCAGCCTCCCTTGTTGTATCATGATCATTAGGAGAGGGGACAGACAGGAAATTTTCCCTGGTTATAGATTTAGGGTTTCAGATAATTTTTGCTCTTCTGAAATGCAATGAGACTGTTACAGACAATAGATTATCCCATATTTGAGAAAATAGGATACAGAACCCTTTTTTGTAAAGGCTACTGTCTGTTTTGCAGACAAGACGCTGATTCACACCAACACACACACACACGCAAAACATGCCTACTCTTAATAACCAGTTCACCTGCAAAATGAAGTATTATCAGCCTAATCCCACAGGGGAGGCTGATAAACAGGTAGGAACAGAATGGTCAGTTACTTTACAAATATTTTTTTACATTGAATTATACCTGAAATGATCTTGTTTACCTTGGAACATAAGGTTCTGTTGGAGGCGGGGGTATGTAGAGATCCTGAAGGGCAGAGCTATCTCTTTTTGTAGGTGTGCTGATAGTGCTGGATGGTGTAGCAACACTGCTTGTAGGACTTCTAGGAATAAGAGGCTGGTTCAAAAGAGAGAAAAATAATCAAGATTATCCTTATATATAAGACATTTTTATTTGAAAAAGCTATAAACATTCTGTAGCTCAGAAAGTTAAAGAAATGTTTAATGTTCTAATATTTTGTGTGCTTTTAAACTGACTGAAAACAAACACTCATGCTAAGGAGTCTATGAACGGACATGTATTGTGCTTATAAATTTGACTCCTCTGATTACATCTTTTTTCCCTTTTGCACAGAGAGATTGCCAATGCCCATAAAAACAGTAATCAGTAGAGCCATTGGTAAAATTTTAATGAGTAAATAACATCCAGTGAATCTCTTAATTAAACTAATATTGTAAAGAAAAAGTCTAGTGTTTACAGTAAAAGGTGCATAAGTAGGCATTAAATTGAATGTCATCTCCTCCATCTGCTTTACAGCTTAAGAATTAATGGTAAGAGGTTCAGTTTATGTCTGCAGATGCTGTAAAGTCAGGTACTGCATCCTCAGAGCACACGTGCTGTGAGATAGCATAAACTGGAGATTATTATTATTCCTCGCTCCCCTGAGCACACTCCTTACAAAGTAACATTTACTCACAGGCAAATGAATTGTACACCCCTTGCAGAATAATCATGCATTCTGGCTATCATTCCTCTTAATCACATATCTCTCTCTCTCATTAATTAGGCACTCCTTTTTGTTCCTCAACTTCACTATCTTGGCTAGCTAAATAATGACCAGCCATTTGAAGTCTTCATTAAATCACTGTAGGGCTAGAAATTACAGCAAGATTTTCTAACAGTCTCTATACAGATATAGAAAAAGGAAATTAAAAGAAAACTTTGATTGCTTTAGTCTACTTAATAACATGTCTGCCTAATAACAAAAGCCTGATGTTGCTTGGCTTGTGTGATAGCTATAGTTAAGCAGAAGAAAAAGAAAAATGGCAAAACAGCAGGTACAACAGTATCTTCACATACCCTAAAATTAATCTAATATTAAACAAATGCTGAGTTTTGCTTTGAAAGAGTTCTTTACTTTCCCCTCCATCTCTCAGAAGTGAACTTCTTGAAGAAAGAAGTGTTGGGGTTAAAGAGAGTTCACTGTATCTTTAATTTCTGACCTAAATAACTACTGAAGGACACAAGCATTTCTCATTGTATTAGTAACACAGAAGCCCTAAATACTGACTGAATGGGTGTGTAGAAAGATTCTTCTACCAGCACTATTAAGAATACATTATGACAGACCAATAGGGCATTCCGTTCTCATTTTCTAGGTGTTAATCCTGACACTGCAGCATTATGCCTACTGCAGAAAACCCCAAAAGCTCAACAGCAGGAACGTTTTCAAAATGTTGGCCTTTTATAAGCTAGTGATGAGCCATTCAGATTTATGCTTATCAAGCAAAGCCTCCACCATTGCATTACTTTTTATTCAATCTGTATGTAAGAACAATGCATGCCACCTAGGAAACCTCATCCTTTAGCCAGTTACTGCCTTGTACTAGGAACAAGGCTGTGTCAGATGTTACTTATCTCAAACATAATAAAATATATGCTTAAAATTTTCCTCTTAAAACTTTGCAAGACCACCTTTAGAGCAACAGCTACAAACTAACACAAGTTTTCTCTTTTTGAATGTCAGGAAACCATCTCCTGTAAACAATGATACTGCTAAATTCTTTCCTTGCTCATTAGAGTTAATGTCAGTGTTCTGTAGCCAGGCCAATCAAGGACTGTCAGTATTTACAGGAAGAGAGGGAGAAAGACACACACACACACACAACCAGACAGGTAAAAGACTTCACAACCACTAAAAACAAGAAGACGGAAGTCTGCAAAAATAAGAATAAAGTTGGGGGCAAAGCTGGGTAAAAAATAAATTAAAAATAAAAATAAAAATTCAGAAAACCAAAGATTTTATCCTTTAAATTTTCATTTGTGACACTGTAGCCACAGACATCCTTGAACCACCCACTAAGACAACACTGGTTATTTCCTTTCTGATACCTTGCACTTCTGTGACAAGCACACTTTGGGGCTTGCTAAGTAGCCTGTAGAACTAATAGCCATTTTAAGGAAAAAGAATTTTGTGACCTAGACCCTGTTTACACTTGTTAAGCTGAGGCTGTTGTTGTTCGTGGCTCATACTGACAGAGGCACTGGAAGGAAGACAAGTTGGGTAGGTGGATTTGCGCTTTTCCACTTTGAGGAAGAAGACAGCCTTTTACTTTACCTGCATGAAAAGTCAGATAAAAGGAAAGGGAGCCCTAGAGACTAGACTGATGGCAATCAATCAGAGTTTATGGTCTATGTCACATAAGGAAAAACACGCTCAACATGACAGAGATCTGGACTTACAACAGGTTCATGAGCCTTTAGTGGTCCTGACCAGCTTCTGGAAGGCTGGAGGACACAGGTAAAGAATTTCCCTTATGTTACAGACTAGGATTAACTTATTTAAATTGGTTGGACTCAATGATCTTAAGGGTGACTGCAATAGGAAGACATGTTAATCAGTGTACCACAGAAAACCACAAGTTATTCAGCTACCTGAAAGTAACAGGTTTCCCTTGAACTGGTCCTATGTCTGACACTTTCAAAAATTACAGTGCAATTGGTGACAGTCTGAAAGACTGTGGTGCCTCATAGAATGGCAAAGTGGTCTAACTTCCCATGGCACCTGGAGCTCTTAAGGGGATGGAAACTGTAATAAAATCTAGTGGAAGCACAATCCTGTAGGACTGTTTCAAAACTATGATTTATCTTTTCCATAATTGTGTCATATTGTCAAAGTCAACTCTCCAGCTTATTTCCACAAAAACAGAAAAGCTGTGAAATTAGAAAAAAAGAAAGAATCCAAATTTAAAAATAGGTCTTTTTTTTTTTTTTAAATAAATATATACACCACTTCACCAGAAGATCACTAGCTTGGTAAAAACTGTTACATAGTAGAAGTATTCAAATGGTCTCTCATGGTAACAGCTCAACACACTGAGGACAAGGTAACTACCACCTTGTGCTTTAGCAGTTCAGCTTTCATTTTATAAATGATTAAAAGTCTTCAGACCCTTCTGGCTGAAAACACAGCCTTCAGATTATGGCCTGCAGGTTCAGTGCATCTACATGGCTTCTTGCATTGCAGTTTAGAAAGACCACAATTGTTCAGTTCCAGTCAATCTGTGCACCTGCAAATAAATCAGCCATGTAGCTCTCCAGTTCAATGGCAGCCATTCAGTGGACGATACATAGGCACATTAAACAGAAAAAGACATGGATATCCACTGAGGTATTTCTGAATTGGATGCCTTGGAGATCAGTTTTACCACTGAGTTAATTCCCTTCCAATGGCTAGAGCTTTTTCCTGCTGCAGTCCCTTTTGGTAGGCTGTCCAGGGCAAGTGAGATTGCTGAAACAGCAATATAATGAAGAAGTTTTCAGGTCCAAAAAGTTAAATAATTGACCCATGGGAACAGCTTTCCAGAGAAATTTAGAAGTTACATATTAAAACTCGAATAGTTTCAATAATGTAATGCAACAGACTCTTCATCAATCTTAACCCACAATGACAGACACAAAATCCGTATTTCAATACATTTTGGAGTACTATTTCTCAAACATGTTGGATGCACCATCCTCCTTCAGGATCATTAGTCTTTATGGTCCTTTTCCCACACTGTCAGTTGGCCAGGAAACAGATAATCAATAGTCTTTACTTACAGCAGCTTAGTTTCTTTAACACAGGGAAATAAGAAGTCCCAATACATACTGGCTGATAACCCACACTTAGCTCCCCTCTCCTCCAGATGCACTGTCCCCAGTTGTGCTGCCCTGCAGTCCCTACCCTCTTCCTCCTACCAGGACCTATTGCTGCTTTTCCCATGCCCAATACTGAAGGAACTGAGAGGGTGCCCCCAGTAAGTCAGAATATTATTTTTGCTTTCTCTCTTTAAACAATGAATGTAATTAATATTTAATACATACTATCCAAAATTCTTTTTAATGTTTTTTAAAACTCTTTGAATCTTTCATTAACTCTCTTGGAAACTACAATATATAGTTTGAGAAACATTGCTCCACAAAAAGACATAGAATTTTTTAAAACATAAGCAAAACCAATACAAAATTTTAAGTGGTAATATCCTTATACAGTATTTGCGTCAGTAAACAAATTGTACTGCTAATATATTTTTCATATTGGATCAAGGTTATGACAATTTATTGGACAGAATGTTTCCAATAAAATACATTTTTTATAAGAGCAACTATGCCACAAAGTAATGAAATGCTGTAATTCATACTTTGTAGGAAAACCCAGTCAGAATCCATTTTAACAGTGGTGCAAAGAATGCCCAACTCCCATATAGTTAAAATACAACTAAGCAACCAAAGAGCAAACAAGTTAGTATTTTATTCAAATTTAATGATTAAAAAGTGCAAGGTCATTAATTTTACTTACTTAAAAATCACAAAACCAGAATATAGCACTGTTGCTAGATCAATGAAAGAGGCAATATAATCACATAAGGAAAAATAATAAAAATAATAAAAGTAGTGTTTTCTCTCAGAAAAGGACTGTGTTGTTACTGTTCCTGTTGCTTCTTAGGAGGCTGAAAAGCTGAATATATAATTGTGGAGATATGATCCATATCTAATCCCAAATAAAGTCTCTTTAATGAACTGCAGATACTGAGCTGTTGGTGATTTTGCAACAGTACAATTTAATCACATACAAAACAGTACAGTGAACTATTTTAAATATACAAAAGATGTCTTAAATAAGCTTGTTGAAGAGTGTGACAGTGTCTAAGAGGGGTTGGAAGGTTTCTTTCCAAGTCAACATAGAAGATGTGGTTGGCAGCCGGACTGGCCCCAAACTCACTGACATCAGTAAGAGCCTTTTCCCTGATACCGGTGGGTGCAGTCCAGATCAGCTGAGCCATGGAAACATATGACTCTACCACTCATTTTCTGAGTTATAAAGAAACTGGATGAAGAGTCTTCCACACTGTAGTCGAAGTCCAGTTTCTTTTGACTAATTAATAAAGAATTTTCCAGGAGGCAAAGGAGGACTTTGCAGCTAGCTGCTTGCTAGTGTGATAGTGACTTACATTAAGATTTCATTTGCTCCAAGAATCTTCTCATTTGAAATTTCCACCCTTGTTCAAACAGCACTTCAGGAAGTCTCCCTTTGAAACCTCCCCAAAATAACACAAAGTGGAAAGGAGAAATAAAACAGACAATTTGGAGTAGAGGACATTTATTTAAGGTAGTTTTTGACCCAGAGCAAAATTTGGAGAGTTCAAAGATAATTAAGTTATCTCTATATTATGTAATAAAATAAAAAAGATAAAGATTAAACTTAATTGGTTTGTTCAATGCATTCAGTAGCAGTCAGAAATTAAAACATTGTGATCTGAAATATCATACTGGGCTTTCACATAACTGATCAGTGTATCAGAAAAAGTAACTGAAAGGCAAATTTAGTAAGATTTGTCTTGCAGGCATAATATAATATTATTTATGGTACAATACCATATTAATGAATACTTTCAATTGCAAAGGCAACCACAAAATTCCCCAAGGCCACAGCTGTCTAATTTGAATGTTACAAAAGCAGTAATGAAAAACACAGGCTGAAAAATACCTTCACTTTACAAATTTGGATATGACTCCAGAATGCATCAAGGGAGAACTCTGATTACCTGTAAGAAGTTAGATACTGATGGATATTAAAACATACAATAACTAATTGACTGAAAAGAAAAAAGCAAAACAACAGCACTTCCTTTAATCAGGTCACAAGGGGGAAAAAAAGAAGAATGCTTTTCCTTCTGTACTCATTGACCTTAGAGCTGGAATTCGTGCACTTGTAAATACAAACTCACTATCTAATGGTGCATAGCATAGCCGTAGGCTAATTGTATTATTTTACTGTACATTAAGCCATTCAATACCAATTTCAGGACTGCTACACAGAATGCATAATTCTTTTCCTTCTTCTTTCTTTCCCCTAACTTCTCATATTTATTCTAAGGATAAGAATATTTGTGAAAGGTATGAAAATACCGCATTATTGCTAAAAGGAAAAAATACCCAAAGAATTACTCAATAATTATGTAGACTGCATTTAACTCCTAATTCATAGCAAGACTGCAATGTGAAGGCAGAGCTGTTCAAAGTAAATCACTGAACATTCTAAGATGTATTTATGCCAATTAGTAACCAGTTAATATCTGAATGATCTAAAAGCATTTTCCTCCCAGAGACCATGAATATTTGGCCTGCATATGGCTTATCTAGATCACTGACGGTGGACAGCAAACTCTTAAAAATTTCCACATCAGTATGCATAATTTAATTACCAGGATGCCCTGTCACTGACACACCAAACTGCTTGATACACTGGTAGTACCTGCATACTGCCTGAACTGGAAGACTCATCTAGCATTTTCCCAGCTTACCGGCATACTTAGTACCTCTCCATTAAGTCTGTCTTTTCATCTAGCTGCAAATGGAAAGCTTCATGTTTTTACATACAATTACTGACTGAACAAGCAGAATGTAATTTACCAATAATACCTCAACATTATTCACTTTCAGCTAAAATTTAGTTTTGAAGGCTCTCAATTAAAACATCCCAGGGTAAATCTCAATGTAAATGAGTCTCTTAATTTAATTCACTGAAATATTTACTGTCTACATTTGCTGCAACAGCTGTTCAACATATTCATTGGTGGGGTACATACAAAAACTCAATCTCTGCTTATGCGTCATCCTCCTTACATTAGGGCAAACGTCCACCTTCCCACCTCACTCAATGCAATTTGATAAGGATGTGACACCACATTTTTCCTCTGTTCAGTCCATTTGCAGAACCAAAAAAACACAGTGGACAGTTTGCCAATTCTAATTCCCATTTTATCAGAAATTAATCCCCATATCTTATTCTAGAGTCCTTTGACTATTTTGCTCATATTTTGTACTTTAACAGAATTATTACTGAGTCATAATTTCTTTATAGCCTGTGTCTGTTGAATAATACATATGGTTCAATTAACTTAGCTCTGGGATGACAGCACAGTTATAATATTCTCAATTATTTCATGACATCCTGATATAGGAAAAAAGTTATCATCATTTTTCCTGCTTCCAAAGGTGATGGAAGTACTGCTTTTCCTAATTCTTTTTTTTTTTTTTTTTAATTTGCTATCATCACTTTACTCCTCTCCTCTTAACACTACGTCCCAAGTTCTTATTACAGAATAGCACTCTTATCTGAATCAGGAATGTTAAGAAATTTCAGAACAGGCATAGGGAAAATTGCAATTACAAAACTTAGTTTTATGGAAGGTTTTTTTTTTATTATTTTAAAGTAGATTCTGTTAAATAAACATAAGTTCTTCATCTTTTGAATAGCTTCAAAATTACACTTCACTCGGACTGCTCTTGCTTGTTATTAATCAAATATAATCTTCACTGCTTGATAATACTGGTTTCACACTTAGGTTACATTTAAACTTTAACATCAGCTGACTTTAACATCTGTTCACCTGTTATCTACATAAATCAACAAAAGAAATCCCTACTTTATGCAGCTTCTGAAGTTTGTGTTCACTTCACACTGGAGCTTTTTCAACATCAGACTACTTAGGAAAACTGCTGTTTCTCACACTGAAATCATAAATTACAACAGACATACATATGCACACTGCACACACAAGCATAGAATGAGGTTCTGGCCTTTTCCTAGTGTCATGTTTGTTAATATCAGAACAATATCATCATGATATCAGAATAATCTCTTTAACGTTGAATAGCATCTGTATTTGGACTCCTATTAGCCTTAATGATATTTCCTATGCTACCAGCAAAAATCTGCCATACTCAAACCAATACTCCCACTACCCCCTTCCCAAACCTGTAAAATTACAGAAGACCTCTATCTAGGGTCAGTCTCATCTAATACAGATAATCTACATTTGAGCTAGCTGTCCAGACCTCCCTTTATTATCAAATGGAGAGAAAAAGGCATGCACAATGTTCAGTTCACCTGATCCTAAGGCAAATCAGTCTGAAATAGGCCAAGATGAATGAACCAGTACCTGTTATATATGCCTGATGGCCAGAGCAAAAATGAGAAACCTGAATGATATGTAGATATGTACACAGCAGATATCTGAAGTTAGATCAGTTGAATAGCACCCTAGTATCTGTATTGAACTAATGATGCTGAGATGCAAATCAAAGATAAATACAATACACTAAAAGATGACTGGATTTTTGCTTCTGGAAGCAAGTGTGGAGTTTTTGAGCAGGCCCACAACTTAAGCTCATGATTGCATTTGCTGTAAAAGGACCACAGGAATCCTGACTTTCCTACTGGACTTTTAGTTTAAATGGTGGAAATTAGTTTCTGTCCAATTTCTTCCCACCCTTTTGGAATATCCTGTCTTGAATTAATTGCTCATTTGCAGTTGTCTGCATCAAGGACCAATGTCAGAAACTTCTGTCATGGGGTCTTCAGTGTAATTATTCTAGGAGCAAATGGTTAAGTGAAGCAAAAAGGAACTATTTAGGAGAATAACCCAATTCACCCAAAGAAGTACCATATTCACCCAAAGAGGATTTAGGCTGAAAGAATTTTACCTAATTTAAAGCAATGATGTGCATTTTTTTGTTTGTATTGATATTCTTACTGAAGCTATGGTAAAGTGAAGTCTTCTAGTATGGTCATTCATACAGTCATATCATGCATACGGATTTGCAATATTATTTTCAGACACTAATAAGATAGTTTTTTATCACATGTCTAGTCAGTTCTTTATATCTGAAAGACCAAGACATCTCAGTCATTCAAAAATTACTCAGTTTCAAAGACAATGATGTATTTAACCATTATAAAATAATTTATATATATATACTTATTTGAAATAAGTTCTTCAATGCATTAGTTCTTTTTATAAATCTCTCAATTTTTTAAATGGCAAAGACCACAGCTGCTAGCAGTGCCATTTCCATATCTCATTTTCCTTTTGCCCAATCCTTGAAGAAGTCTTTTCTCTCTCAAATATGCTCAATTTCAAATTAGACTTTTTACTGTGATAATAAAAATGTCCCAAAGTATGCAATCCTTACACAAAGAAAAGACATTTCTAAACAATGTTTTATCTGCACTGAATGAAAAAAGGGATTATTGTTAGTTCTATCTGTTGATTATAATCTTTTGTTAGTCTGGACATAACTTTTATTTCCTAGAGTAATCCATCACAGTGACATTTTATCCTACAGTGAAACATGAAAGCTTTAATGAAACCATTCCATGGTTTTCAGCACATTGCAGGCTTACTAAGATTAAAGGCCTAGCTGGACATCCTATGCTACACCTTTTTACATGCAAGGGTTCAATCTCAATGACAGCTTTGACTCAAATGCGACTTTATTTACATGAGCAAATTTTGATGGTCAAGTGGTTTAGTGAGTAAAATCACCTTATAAATTCTCCTATAACTCCATCATTGATCAAACTGAGAACTCAAGATCTTTCCACCCCTTCTTTCTTTAAGGTTATACTGCCTGAGAGCTTAACAAGAAGTCAAACTAAAATTTATTATTTTCTGAAGTATGCTTGCTTTCCATTGGCTAGAAAAATTACCTGGGGCTACATTTCTGCATTGAAAAACACTGGGATGATTACTTCCTAAATTTGAAGAGTTCTATTAACAGGTTTAATTTCTATTGAGCCTATGAGAACAAACTGCAGAGAAACAATTTTTCAAAGTATGCAAGAGTAAATCCATATGCTGCTGAGATGAAGCACAATAAAGCATCACTGAGATAATCTATAGTTAAAATGATGGTGTATGACTTATGATTAAGCTTCATTACCTGCAGAGCAAGGGGCTTCCATCTCATATTTTTCAGTAAAGCTGGTGCTGAGGTAAGCATGCTCTGAGGTCGCTTTTTCAAAGTTAAGATAACACCACTCGGATCCTCTCGTAGTGCATTCACCAAATTTTTCAACTGCCACCCCACCTGGTAACCAGTAAAATCATTACAATAAAATTGAGGTACAGTATTCAATATGTAATGTTCCCTTTTTAAATAAGATTAGTAAAATAACATAATAGGAGTGTATATATATATATTAAAGGAGATTAACTCTAGAATGTCAAAAATAAGTTACTGCATAATAATCATGTCAACTAAAATTATTCTAATGCATTAAGATGCATACGCATCATATCAGGTTTTAGAATTCATAAACTACTGTTACTCCACTGTAAATGCACAATTAAATCTCAAACCATTTTCAAAATGAGCTCTGGTACATAGATTTTAGAAAGTTAAAAAGCCATGGCTTCTGCATTGACAGTTCAATTCAAAACTGAGCATTTCATACTCCATGGTTACTATTTACAGTCCACTAATCACATATAGTCGTATTACTTCTACTCCTAGCAGCTTATGCAAGCACAAACCAGTTCAGAAAAATCTTCTACTCTTGACACTGCTATAAAAATAAAATCAGAATCACAATGCCTTTTTATTTATATTTTTAATAGTACTTCTTTCATGATGATTTCAGAAACAAATACAGTAAATTAATGGTAGAAATGTAGTCTAGCCACTACTTGAGTATTAGCCCGAAGTAAACATTTTCCTACAGCATTTTGAAATATTCTAAAATTAAGAACTTGGCTAACATGGAATGCAAGAAGTCTTTATTCATAATTGCAGGATAGAACTTTCTAAAACATTTAGTTTGCATTTTTGAAAACTACTTCAAATACTAAAACAGTACAACTCATGACAATGGTTTTCAGTCTAAGTAATACCTAATATTAGGTATCTATCTTGAAATGCTTCAAGATATTAAATATTTGCACTCTCAAGTTTGGCACTTAGATTAGCAATACACAATCATACATCCCTTTAAAATCTTGGCTTGCAGACTTAGAAAGTGATCATTTCTGCAAACTTGACAGTGTTTCTACCCTTTTATTTCCTCTCTCCCCCGAAACAAAGAAGTATGCTTTCCTGATATTTAAAGGATCACAGTTAAAATATTTTCCTGCTTTCACAACTTGTACAAGAACAATGTTCAAAAGCAACTGAACCGATTGAAAAGTGAAATTCTTACTGAGAAAACATCTAAAAAACTGAAGTGATAAGTTAACATTATTGTAAAAAGGTTAGTTTGTATCATGTCAATATATTTGAAAATATCTATTTTTTTTTTGCCTTTGTTCAGGCAATGTGAACAAAGAGAATGCAGTTGTTCCTTATCATTGGTATACTGCAATATGACACGTATTTGCTTCCTATGTTTAAGTAAGTTGTTGCTACTTACTCTTTACCTTACTCCCTATTACACCAAAACTCACTTTGCTTATTATCACCAACACTAATACTTACCGACAACTTTGAATTACAGACGTGGTTCAAACCTCACCACTCTTCCTCAGCTACTGTGAACCCATCTGTCCCATTTTCACCACAGTAAAGTTGATTATATCCAGGATGTACCTCTACAGTAATGTTATTGTATACAAAGAAACAGGGTTTTGACAACATGCATCTTTATGAAATATTTTCCAGCTTCCACAGAAGACTTTAAGCATGCTGTCATTCTTACTTTCAGTCCAATGTGCTAGGCATACGGCTCTTATACTTTGAATAAAATGAAACACAAATGTAATCAACTTCAGCTCAATTCCCACATCCCAGTGAAGTCTCCGTTTTGTTTCAACAGCATCTAACCCGAGTCTTTGTAAGTCCAAGCTTTGTGTCTTAGTATTACAATTTTATGAAAAAATACTTTGCTATTTACAATACTGTTTTCCTACTCCGAGAGACTTCCACTAGTGCTCAGAAACAATGTATTCTCTGTAGTTCCATAATGTCACCATAGGCATATGCAAGGTTTCATTTGCTGCCCGAAAGAAGGAATTCAAGGCCTACTGTTCATGTAAGCTGTTGCTCTGCATAAGCTGCTGCACACTTTAATTCCCTAACGTAACAACTGGAGACAGAGCTCTGGAGAGGAATCTTTCTGCTGAATAAAGCAGCACAGGGAGCCTTGAAAAGAACATGATGTGGCCCCAATTACAGAGTTAGGGTGTAAAATTCTTGCCATTTAAGTTGGTAGGACACTACATACAAGACCTGTACTTTAAAGCCATCTTTCATAGAGAAATAGCCAGAGGAATCTAAATAAAACTGGAAGGGTTTGTTATGCTAGCAGTTTTAAAATTATTTTAAATGCACTTTCATAATTTGCAGAGATTAACTATCATGTATTTCAACTACGCCTTACATTGCAATGAAGGGAGATTATCTAGTGTCTTTATGAGAATTAGGGGCTTAAAGAAAAAAACCACTTCAAAGTACTAAATCTGATGTATTTAATTTAGAAGCTCATGAATATAAACAATTTATTTTTCCCAGGAAAATTCTGAGTTTACTATAAATTTCAAATAATGTTCATCCTCTGCTTTTACTTAGTTCCCTGACAGGAGTTTTTCAGCTGGTTCGGACAATCCTTGGTTACTTCTCATCTTTTTAACAGAAATCACTAAATTGTCTGAAGAGGAAGAAGTCACATAAGAGCCTGTCTACAACAAATTGAAGGAAATTGATGTCCACATAGAAGGCATGCTTTTCAGTTCCCACATAGTTTAGATCTCATCAAAATTCATACTGACACAAACTAAACAGAAGCACTTTTATCTGGGGAGGTCGGGTTGAAAAGAGGAAAAGGCAGTCACTGTATTTGGAACTGAAAACTGTTTTCCAGAAATCCATTTTAGCGATATATCATCTACAGTTTCTTTTAAGTGTGATTTGAATGTATTGCTTCTAATCTCTCCTCAGTATCTTCCCCTTTCTCATTACCACCACAGTTATTAATTCTCAACTTCTAATCATCAAGCTTTTGGGCAGAGATTTCAAAGTCTCTATCATATCCTTCATCCTGCCCATGTACTGCAAAACCAGACAGAAATAAGAAAGTTTCATTACTGGTTTGAAAATTCAATAGATAACTAAAAGTATTAGCTGACAACTTTCCTGACATTTAAACAATCCAAGACATTATTTTTTAAAACAGTGCACTATGCTGACCAGGTACCCATTTTTAAGGACCAAGGAAGTTAGTGTTGCTTGTTTTAAAATAAATTTACATTGTTAAACCAAGTGCCATCAACAAGTGGTAGTCAGGAGAGGTCTCTAGTGGCAGCTGAGCAGTGCCTGAATCACGCCTGGCTGCCAGTTCAGCTCATGGCCAAGCACAGGGAGGGCCAAGGGCAGCTGAATGCAGCCCGTGGGTCGGGCACCATGCACAAGCACAACGCAGCAGGTCCCTGGGTAATACTGGGAGCCAGTGCAGAACTGGGCACCTGAGGGAATGCAGGACGCCTTGTGGAAAGATGGAGCTTGGAGCAGATAGGCCACAGCAGGTTTTTTGATGAGGAAAGAGGACGACGACTATGGGCTTCATGAGCACCAAGGGATGGTGAGCATGTATGCAAAGACAGGGGAGCTAGAGGAAAAGGGAGAGGAGAGTGAGCGAGCACCACAGGGGTGCTGAGAAGTTGTGTTGAGCTGTTTCTGCCAAGGACATTATAGCACCTTTGCTGGTGGACTCTACTGCCAGGGTACCTGAGGGATAGACAGGGTAGCCAACATCCATGTCACCTAAGCACTGATACCCCAAGGCCAGATGAACAGCGCTTCTGGGGGATGGTGCAAGAAGAGATGTCACCGTCCCAAAGGGGAGAGCAACACCCTGTGCCAGGAGAAGTGAGTCTGCAGACAGGGTGCCTGCAACATCAGCTTCAGGCCACTTTCAAATTTCTCATCTCATCCCACCACTACATACCCAGAGGTTGCAGCCAGGCTGGGAAGCCTCACCAGAATGCTCCACTTAGAGCCAGCTAGGTTGCTTCAGCAGGGCCAGACTGGCATGGTGGGAGTGCTGTGTAGCTGCAACCAGCTCCGACATATCCTTCTCATCTCCCTTGCCTCTCCCCCTCACCTCCCACTGACTTCTCTACCACCTGGAATATCCCAGCACCCATTACCCCAAACAGCAGAAAGCTTTAGCAGGGGATGCTGTTAGAGGTCTGCTCCCCCAGCCACCACCTGCTGAAAGATGCCCCCTAGCAAGAGGAGACGTATTTTAAAAGATCACAGTGTCTCTTTGGCTTGCAGCAAGCACATCTTGGGGAGGGACTCTTCGTTAGGGACTGTAGTGGTAGGACAAGGGGTAATGGGTTTAAACTTAAACAGAGGAACTTTAGGTTAGATATAAGGAAGAAGTTCTTTACAGTGAGGGTGGAGAGGCACTGGAATGGGCTGCTCAAAGAAGTTGTGAATGCTCCAACCCTGGCGGTGTTCAAGGCCAGTTGGACAGAGCCTTGGGCAATATAGTTTAGTGTGTGGTGTCCCTGCTCATGGCAGGAGAGATGGAACTAGATGATATTAAGGTCTTTTCCAACCCTAACTATTCTATGATGCTATGATTCTATGATTCTATGATCTGAATGACAATGTTACAACAGCCTGAATGGAACTTTTATTTTGAATTCCTATTCTAAATTGCTAAGAACTTTAACATTTTAAGCTATTAAAAAGTTGCTTTTAACGTAATGACCTTTTTTCCTCCAGAGTAATTTATTTCCCCTATTATGACAAGCTTGGAAAATTGATAGTATTTTTCCCTTTTTCTGAAAGTAAGTATGACCATTCATTGAATTTTATTTTTTTTTTTTTACACAGACACGCCCAGGAGACTATTCCCAAATTCCTTTGCTCATTCATGACTCCTGTGAGTACTGCTGTATGTTATGAGCCAGAGAGGAGCTCTGTAAAATGTTAACATGCAAGCAGCTCAAATACAATTGGATGGACCTAAACCGAGTATTTTTAGCATGCTACAAGATCCAGTACTAAATAACCTACAGTGTGAAAAATCTAGCATATGTATACCAAAGAAACCATGGAACAGCTGCATCATTCAAAAGCAGTGTGAAAATCTTACACACATTTAAACTACATCATTTAGACGATGGAATTATAGTCAAATGATAAATAGAACAGAGTCCATATTTTTACAGGCATATTCCTGTTCAAAGGGCCACCAGAGACCCACGGAAGTTAATGGCATCTTTCTGTTTTCATGAAAACCAGGGTTTTTTCCCCAGTTACAGTAATTCTTTCCTGATGTGCAGATTTGTAAAAGGGAAAAATACAAATATCTTTACGCTTTTGAGGGAGCAGTAGTATCTTCCTGCTAAATATAACCTGCAAAGCCATGTGCTATTTTCTAGGTATGCAAATATGCAAAATCCACTTTAGCATTTAATTTTAAAAAATTACTGAAATGCGGAGATAATAAAAATTATTATTCTTCCAATATTGCCTGTTATAAGTGGCATGCAGCCAGAGCTGTTTAACTTATCAACCATTTCAAGCTTCAAGCTTTTACTAATTTTTCAGCTAAAAAAAAAAATTCTAGGAGGAAAGTGTGTTTATTTTATAAATAAAAATTAGTGCATAAGAAAGAAGCCCACTACACTGCACTTCAAATCACTGTCTATCAAACCTAGTACATCTTTAAGCAAGTCAGAATCTGACAAGAAACTATCTCGTGTCATGTTGTTAAATTAACAGATTGATTTCCATGAACGATGGCCAGAAATGAGGATGGTCAGCTGGCAGCCCTATGAAACAATATGTTAGTAGCAAGCATCTCCTTCCCTTCCCCCAGCTGTAGATGCCAAAAAAGGTTAAAAAAGAATGGAAGGCCATAGGTCTTCCACCTCCAGAAAAGATTATTGGGTCAGGAAACCACAGAAGTATGTTTACAACATGGACTACCACAGAGATGAAAGCTGTATCTGTATGAGGTCGAAGCAGTGCCAGGAGAGTAGCAGGTGCCTTTCAGGGATTTATCCAGCTGAAAGTCCATGCTTACACAACAGCTTTCTCCCAAAGAGGAGAGGTTAATAATATTGTGATTGCATATGCTGCAATTCTAATTAAGAGTATCCTGGCTACACTATTTAAGTAAATGCGATTTTAAGCCAGTGTTAAAGTCAGTTCTGTGCATCCACAGAATGTCATTGATCACACTGCACTGTATTGTTGTCCAAAGTCACAACAACCCAGTGTGTATGTAAAGTACATTGAAGAAAATCACATCTTTTATTTGAGAAAATCCTGATGTTTCAGTAAAAAATTTGTTTACTACCACCAAAGTATTAAATAAGTATTTTTCGTATTTATTTTTGGCTATGTAAACTAAAGCTCACAATTACAAGACTTTCCCCAGAATAAACTCAGTTAGGACCAAACCTGAAAGCTGAATACAGAAGTTACTGCCTCTCATTAAGCTGCTCTAATCATATTTCCCTGTCAAGAAACATATCTGATCCAAAGCATAACTTCTGACTGATTTTATTACCTTGCTCCTTTTAGGTACTGGTACAGCTAAGTTCCACCATAATTCAACAAACCTGACAAATATTATTAACATGACTACAAAATGCCTTGGTAATGGAGACAAGCATCAGTTTCATTCATGAGGAACCAAAACTTGAATTATCCAGGGACAGAGAATCAGTTCTGAATTGAAGTTTGGACATTGTTTAATAACAATGTTTACCTTTCATTTTTCACTGATACAATCAACCTTCACGTCAGAGCTACCTCACTGTTTTGCTTTTGAGTCATTGCTAGCAACAGCCTAGAGCAAATAAATGAGTGTATTGGGAACAGAAGACTCCAGCTTTATGGGTTTGATTATATCCTACTTTACAGATGTAAGGTCAGTGCCTAGGTACAATTTTTGAGGAACAAAGGTCTCATTTCCCTATTTCCATGTATGGCTCTAAAAACAGGGTTGGTTTCTGTTAGCTCAGTTTTGAGGTACCTCTGAAATTTGAAGCCAGTACTTGGGTACTTGCTCTTCCCTGCAGTACTGGCTGCCTCCAGCGTGATGACTGTAAGGCATCTCTCTCTTCAACCAAGAGTACAGATAACCTGAGGAGACAGGTACCAGAGGAGTTCTATCCTGCCTTCCAAACACTTGCAGAATGTGGATCTCAGTATTATTTAGCCTCAAAGGGACTAAATTCAGTCTTTCTAACCCTGGAGGGGTGTCTCAAGCACCAAGATGTGCATAATTTCAGGTTAAAGGCCCGCCCTGAAGGCAAAGCACTGTGCTGACAGGAATACATGAGTATGAAGCCCAGTCACACAACAGGTAAGAAACCACCGTGTCCCTGCACTGGGAGCAGGGAAATAAAGGTTCTGATCCCAATTCCTAGTCACTGCTTTTTTGTGTAATATAAATGCAATACAAACTATACATATATCGCAGGGAACAGGGTCTGAAAGCCATGTTGTGATGATCGGGCCCTACCCCTTCTTCAGGAAGGGCACAGACGTTAAATTACTAAGAACAAAGGTGCTGCCTTTGGCCTCATTTTCAGGAGCTTCCATGGAATAAATATATGAGAGCCTAGGTACCTACATTCATTTCAGCAGGGCTCCTGGTGAGGACAGACCTCCACTGCCCAAGAAGAGACATTTCAGCATCCCTGGGTGGCCATAGGTGAGTGCTAAAGAAACTAAACTGCTGATAAAATGTCTAAGGAGGCACTGAGAGTTGGTAGTACAAGCTGAAGGCTCACACAGGATTAGACAGATTGGATCATACCCCAGTTTCTCACAGATTAAGCTGCAGTATGGATACAGGTAGCTTCATCCTTCCTCAGCGGAAGTGAATAGCCAAGTTCTCCATGTTTCACACAGCATAAGGAACATGTTCCTCAGGAGTGACCCTGCAGTACTAACCCACCACAACCACTTTTGCCCTAGACTAACTCATTTGTGCTGCTGTGTGCTTCATCTCACAATGGGAATTTGAAGCATGTGTGTGTACATTCCCTATGCTCGTATTTAAACTTCCAAAATGCTTGTCCTGGAGTTAAAATAATAAATAGATATAAACATACACACATATATAATTTTGCTTCAGATTAAATGTACATTATCACAATTTAATAATTTAGACCAGCTCCAGTGACTGAATAATTTCAAGTTTTTGATCCCTGCATTTCAATGTATAAATAAACTAGCTGAGATCCCCAGTAGCCCTGCAGCTAAACACTGCTGCTACCCTTGAAGCAGATGTTAGCTGAGACTGAATTCTTACAGTGAAAATAAATTAACATGTCTTTACAAAGAAATTGTAAAAAAATACTTAAAAGTCACTAATGACCAAGCAAACGGGGGAGGAGTGGGGAGAGTGGGGGGAAACAAACCCAAACCAAAAAGCCATTAATTGAGCTGAATTACGTGGCATCACTTAGCTAAAAGAAAGACATAGATAGGGAGTTGAAAGAAATTGTCATAATAAAGCAGTAATTTATTTAGCCATAAGAGTTCTTTTCTTTTTTGTTCCATTTTACTGCTGTTAAAATAATCAGCCATAGACAATATACAACATTCAAGCCACTAAGGTGTTCTAAGCCAGTACTGAGGTTTGTTTTCTTTTTTTAATAAAAATTTACATATTCAGACTATGTCTACTCAAATCAGGCATAGAATTTCCCTTTAGTTTTTCTTCCTTTGTGACACAGCACTAACTTGCTTTTCTAACTGTTTTGATCTACTTTTACAACAACTATCACTGTCTTGCACTTCCTCACAACTCCTAACTTCATCAGAATAAGATAATGAAACACGTAACACAGTATCAGGCTGGAACCTGAAGATCAGCTGTTTAACTTACACAGCTGCTACCTGCACAAAGCACAGAGGTATTCAAAACTATTGAATCCTAACTTGTATGTGGTCCAGGCTGCGCACAACTGTAGAATCAGCCAATTAATTTGCACAGCTTTGAAGACGTCTCCTTACCTTTATCTTCTTCTCTATAGTGTACTTCAATTTTCAGCAATCTCAGTTAAAAGGAAGATTATTAGCAGCAGAATGATACCTGTCTTCCTTTCTAAATAAATGTACCTGAACTTCAAATAACAGTAAGCCTTTTAACCTGTTCCTATTAGACAAAAAGACTAATATTATCTATATTCTGCTCTATAGGCATCAACATTGTTAACAATAGAAGAATTCAGTTCTACTTTCTATCTTCAATCTGGACACCAAACATATGCTCAAATCATGTATCTCACATATGAGAGACTAAGAAATTTTGAAAGAATAATTTTAACTGCAAAATTCACTATCAAAACCACACTGTTAACACTGCAGGCAAATACAAATAGTAGTCAACAGCTACTACTATAAGAGCATGAAAATAATTTTTACCAGAAATATATGCAAAAAGTTTTTGGCATTATATTGTCTTTCAATATTTCCGTTGGAAATTTTAAGCCCTTTTACAGCACCTCTTAAAGGACTTTTTTTTTTTCCTATGGAAACACTACCTTACAGGGAAAAAAAGGCAAAACATAAAGCAACTGTACAAAATAAATAAATGAAAATGCACCATCTCCCAGTATGTTCTGTTCAGAAAGATAAACCTAACAATTAGATCACAAGAATACTCCACAGAATGCTACAGCAGTTTTTAGCAGATACACCCTCAAGAGTATGGTCATAAGCACAGCTTTCGTAAAAATACTTGATTTGGCTACAGACTCAGTAACTTAGCAATAACAGCGCTGAAACTATGAAGGTCCACCAGTGACATCCACATAAAAAGTCCACTGGTACCGCAGTGGAACTCTTACTACAATTACACTGCTTCTAAAAGTGATCTTGGTGCCTTCAAAGTCAGCCTAGGTGTGTATTCGCAAACTGTAGTTGGTGCCGTACAGAGCAGTCTATGTCATCAATTACAGAAGAACTTTTTCCCCCAAAGAAAAATAATGAAAGAACTTGATAGTCTTCTGAGTTGCATATGTTCATCTCACCACAAGACTAAAACACCAGGGCTCGGTAATAGAGTTGTTCATTCTGGGGCACAGCCAGAACAGAAAAAAAATTCTATGCTTTTGAGTGACTTATGAGACATAGCAAAAGGCAACAGGTGACCAAGATCACAACCAGTTGGCAAGGAGTACTTCTAGAAACACAGTGTACAGCCACTGAACCCATGTCACAGTTATATGAGAGGATGGGCATCTCCTGTTGCACCAGTTTCTTCTATTACTTCCTGAAAGAACTACCATAGTAATCTGAACCTCTCAGTGCTTGACTGTTACACAGCTCCATCAATAGCATACGAATTCCACAGATGAGGCTAAACATGCCCAGCTGTGCTGGTCTGTGCTGGGATACAGATAATTTTCCTCACAGTAGCTGGTATAGGGCTGTGTTTTGGATTTGTGCTGGAAACAGCATTGGTAACTCAGGGATGTTCTCGTTATTGCAGAGTAGTGCTTACACAAAGCCAAGGCCTTTTCTGTTCCTCACACCACCCCACCAGAAAGCAGGCTGGGGGTGCACAAGTTGCTTGGAGGGGACACAGCTGGGACAGCTGACCCTAAGTGACCCATGGATATCCCACACCAGATGGTGTCATGCTCAGCATATAAAACTAGAGGAAGAAAAAGCAGAAGGGGGATGTTCAGACTGACAGTGTTTCTCTTCCCAAGTAATAGTTATGCATGATGGAGCCCTGCTTTCCTAAGGATGGCTGAACACCTGCCTGCTGATGGGATGTGCTGAATGAATTCCTTGGTTTGCTTTACTTATTAAACTGTCTTAATCTCAACCCAAAAGTTTTCTCACTTTTACCCTTCCACTTCTCTTCCCCATCACACCAGGGAGTAGGGGAGAATGGGCAAGCAGCTAGCTGGTGCTTAGCTGCCAGATGGGGTTAAAACACAACACCAGCATATATTCTTCATGTACTGTAGTGTACCATAACTGCAGCAGAGAGTCAAGGACAGGTCCTCTGGAGCACAGATCAAAGAGCACACTGAAAGCAGGATGTCGGTGCCCAGGTCACAGGACCAAACCTGCCACTCACGAAGCCTGAGGTAGTAAGGAGCAGTTACCACAACCATTTATAACTTATGATTGATGCTGTCAGTTCCCTGATTTGAGGCACAGTTAACCAAGTTTAAGCTTTCAGCCAAGCCAAGCAGGTTGACTTTCAGTTAAGGTAGAAGCACTCACATAGTTAAGCTCTGTTATTGTCCAGGAGACAGGGAGCTGTTGAAAGGCAGCACAGCATGGCCTTCTGCTGCAACTGAACTAATTCCACTGGCTGGTGACATAGGTGTGTAGTTAAGCGTGAAAATTTCATGAGGAATGAACAAAGGGAAATTTGTTCATGTTTGGAAGAAACATGAAGCAGCATGGGCTGGCCAAGCTTACTCTGCTCTAACACAGATGCGACAATGACTTCTTTGTTAGCTGATGTGTCATGCCAGAGTTAGAAGTATGAGTGGATGCCCACACTGACACAGCACACTACTTATATAAAAATGAGCCTGTGCTCATCAGAGTGGTATGTGTTTCACACATCAACGCCAAACAAGCCCCAGGGATCAATGGAAAACAGATTCCATGGACGAGAGCCTACAGTATTTGTTACCATGGGGAAACAAAAGATCATCTTCCCTCACGCATTTCATTTCTGCAATATTACAGTTCCCTAACATACGGGATAT
Source organism: Nestor notabilis (assembly GCF_000696875.1). NCBI lineage: Eukaryota > Metazoa > Chordata > Aves > Psittaciformes > Psittacidae > Nestor > Nestor notabilis. Next base: position 84,588 of record NW_009919587.1, read on the forward strand.
AAAATAATATATTTCTGTGTGTATTTGCACATCTATGTAGAAAACAGATCATAAGCAACACCATATCATCTCAACACAAATTCCATGTTAAAGGCAATTGCAAATTCACTAAGAGATTTTTCCTCTTGAAAGGATCATGACAATTTAGTTCCTTTATCAGTATTACATGATACTTATGAAGACTGTAAAGAAAGAATAAAGAATTAAACTGAAATTTTGAGAGGACATTTGGAGGACAGACTACATTTATCAAAATCAAAGTATGGTCCCCATAGCCTGAAAAACTGCAGAGAACTAGGATACTTCCATAAAGACTTCCATTAACATTTCCGAATACACCCAAAAAGCTTTTAGATGTAAATCCTACCTACCTTTAAAATTAAATATTAATGTCAACATTTATCAAACTATTATAAACAGAGAAAACTCAAGGATTTGGAAAGGATTAAAATTATGACTTGCTATTACTCTAGAGCTATTACTCTATCTCCTCTTCCATAAAAGTACATGAATAACAGCAACAGAAGGAAGCTGGGCATGTGGCACATTTCTTTTGAATGTTCATGATCTTGCTGCACTGCTCTGTTGCTCAAGTCAAGCATCATAAGTGAATAAACATATTATTTTAAATGAAACATGTTGCTACTGGAACTTTTGTTGTATAAACATCTGATGTCAAAATCTTGGACTGACAATGCTGTCCTCCCCATTTGTCCTGGGTTCAGCTACAGCAGTCATTTTTTCTCCTTCTCAGTACCTGGTGCAGTGCTGTGGTTTTGACTTTCAGCCTGGGAACAATGCTGATAACACCGATGTTTTTAGTTGTTGCTCAGTAATGTTTACTCTGACCAAGGACTTTCTCAGTCTCATGCTTTGCCAGAGAGGAGGGGAAGCCAGGAGGAAGCAGAGACAGGACACCTGACCCAAACTGGCCAAAGGGCTATTCCATACCACAGCACATCATGCCCAGTATAGAAACTGGGAGGAGTCACCCGGAAGGCCAGATCAGTGATCGGGTCGGGCTGGATATTGGTCGGCGGGTGGTGAGCAATTGTGCTGTTGTCCTGGTTATACCAGAGAGGGACAAATCATGGCAACAAGCTCTTCCAGCTCACTTTCCTACTGAGTCTCTTTAGAAATACCATTTCCTTCAAAGCCAATTTAGTAAGGCCTTCAATGAAATTTATATTCAAAAAAACCCAGCTTGGATCTGAAAAAGATCCTGCTAAACAGTGCAGAAAAACTGAATAAACAGAAATATTTACAATGTCATTTTTCTAATTCTAGGTATTTTGTTTTGGTTTTTTCATCTACTGCAACTCCATTTTGGATGCATATACTCGAGAGATTCACATGCACTCCAACTTCAGCATTTCCTATCAGCTGGAATATCCCAGCTCCCCACAAATGTTGAGAGATTCCGTGGAAGTTGAACTCCTCTAACTAATTGTACAGTGAATCTTAAAAACCTTTTCCTTACTTTTCTAAGCAAAGATTACGTTAGTGTAAGGATCTAGAAAGGTATCATACCCTCCTTAAGTGTTAACCGTTACAGAAAAGCAAGGTATGATCTTGTAAATGTATCCATCATGTTTCACAGGAATTTTAGCAAAATATCCTCAAAGTTTTTGTACTGTAAATAAAAAAAGAATTCCAGCAACTCACTTCTATGGACTTGGCTTGGCCCACAAGAGCCCACAGGAGTTTCCACATCAAGAGATGTCATATAAAACCTAGATGTTATCTACACACTGCACAATTCAAAAAAATTCAATTTCAGTGATAACTTACAGGTCTTAAAAACATTGAACATACCATCTTCTCCATGAAACAGATTGGTAACTGACCATATTCACCTATTTTGCCAAATTAAATGTTTTTTTTTTTCCATCATCTATATGATGAGTTCCGATGAGTTTTAGCAAAGAAACACAAATTTTGGGAATCCACATGTCTATTAGATGTCATAGCATACTTGTATTAAATCTGTAAGCCATATTATACTCGTTTTAGAAGCAAATGCAATGTGCCACAAATGCCTCCAAAATAAAGAAACTATGCCCAGGAAATTACACAGAGCAGCCTGTTATTCAAGAATCTTACACCATTCTTAATCTATAGCTTCCTCTTTTCTGCTTGGAGTACTTTCTCTACTGCTTTATCACTGACACAGCCAGAAAGTGTACTGTAAACAGTAATAATTCATGTAAGCAATAATACCGTTTCCCACCCTTTCAGTTGGTTCAAAGGAAGATTATCTTGAGGCAAAACACACCTTGACATATATAGGCAGAAACATGACTACTGCAGTACAGTGCAAATTCTGAATCATGTGGATGACGGGTTTTTGTTTACATTGGAAATATTTTAAACAGACAGGCTTTTAGAGAAGATTAAGGATGGAATTTACAGGGAACTTTAAGAGAAGACAGTGCCTAAATCTTTTGAATTTCAGTGGGGGAGTCATGCCTCTTAGATACAGAACTATTAAAAAACAACTGTATTCTGTAAGGCAAAACTGAAGGAAGAAGGGTAATATAAGCCCCATTTTCAAGAAGGGGAAGGTAGAAGTCCCGGAGAACTACAGACCAGTCAGTCTCACCTCTGTGCCTGGCAAAATCTTGGAGCAGATTCTCCTGAAAAGAATGCTGAGGCACATGAGAAACAGCGAGGTGGTTGGTGACAACCAGCATGGTTTCACTAAGGGGAAATCCTGCCTGACCAATTTGGTGGCCTTCTATGATGGGGCTACAGAACTGATGGACAGCGGCAGAGCAGTTGATGTCATCTACCTGGACTTGTGCAAAGCGTTCGACACTGTCCCACACGACCTCCTTGTCTCTAAATTGGAGAGACATCAGTTTGATGGATGGACCACTCAGTGGATAAAGAACTGGCTGGATGGCCGCACACAAAGAGTTGTGGTCAACGGCTCAATGTCCAGTTGGAAAACAGTAACAAGTGGTGTCCCTCAGGGATCAGAGTCGGGACCAATCCTGCTCAATATCTTTGTCGGCAACATGGACAGTGG